>NC_080417.1:54841410-55031903 GCF_029873635.1 Malania oleifera | reverse complement strand
ATTTAGGATAGGAATAGTGAAAAACAACACTCTGGTATTGATATTATATTTATATGAAATTATGTTGTTTGTTTTTTCGCTGCTTCTTAGGGGATGTTAGGGATATATGGATTAAAGCTAATTATCCCAGGTATAACGCACCGAACCCGAGATTAGGGGTTCGAAGTGTTACAGAAGAAGTCTTTATAAAAATAAAAAAAATATAATAGATTTTTTTTCTAAAAAAAAAATATTAAATAAAAGATTAAAACTTATTTTAAAGTTTCAAAATTTTCATAAATAACCTCAAAACATTTATTTATTTTTTCTGTTTTTTAAACACTCATTACCTCTTTTGTGAAGTTATCGTCACGATTAGGATGACAATATAAGTAAGGACTTGTGAAAATTATGGAAACAAATTTATGTATATATATTTTTTTCTATTTTTTCAAAGAATTATAAAAAAATTTTAATTTAATTTTTAGTTTTTCAAGATTTGTATTAAAATTGCATAAATAAAGAGTTTGCTTAGTTGCAAAATAATTTTTTATTTTTACTTCTAAATCTCAAGATAATAACAAAAATTACTTCTTTTCTATTTTTTAAAAATATATATATAATATTTTAAATCATGAAATATTTTTAAACTGATTAAGTAGAGCCTTAAAACCATATTATTCCTCGCACTGCTATTTGATAAACAATTAACAAGATATCCAACTTTTTCCTGAGAATCGGCCACTGAATACTAAATGTTTCTAAAATTCATGTTAATGTTTGAAACTAAGCGTTGCAATACAAAATTTATATTTAATTTTTAAATTCATTAAAACACGGATAAATCGACACAATAACATTACATACTTATATATGGTGGATTCTTTTGCCTTTAGCGACCCTTTAATTGCAACCAACTTTTAAACAGTATATAAAAAGGCAGATTAACAAAGTTGAATGAGGCAAATCCTAATAGGGATTCTCGTGTGTGTGTGTGTGTATATATAATTTATGCTCCACGAAGGTGCTGTAATATAATACTCTTTCCCATAACTTCATATAGGACAACATCCAGGCAAGCTAAGCAGGCAAATATTAAAGGTTAAAGGCAGGGATGCTGTTGGGGAAAGATAGGAAACTCATACTGCACAGAAATTTTTGGGATTTTTCAACAATTTTTTTAATATTTTATTTTTATTTTTAATAAAGGCAGTGTAGACACCCTAATTTTTATCAGGTCTTCCTAATTTGTGAGGTGCATGAAATTTTGAGGCACCCGTCTGGAACATTCATTTGAATTTTAAGTCTGAAAAAAATATGGACCCCTGAGAACAAACCTTATTGTGAAAGTCACGGTCATTTGAGTTCAATCCATGGTCCAAGTGTGCAAGTATCTTATTTGGATTAAGTCTATATTTCACTACACCATAGTTTGATTCGATAATTGTTTTGTTAGGTCTACAAATTCTTTAAATCATCTTGTTGTTTTTAGATTAAATCCATAGGTCCTATTGTTATAAGTGAGTACTTAATTGTCTTTTCAATTTTGGAGTCGAGTCCATGTAGTGGAGTCCTTGTTATTAATTCCGTAACTAAGTATTCCTGACTGCATTATTGGAATTTAGTTGGTGTTAAGGGGTTCATGTCGAGTTCTTTTAATAAAATCCTGGTTAATTAAAAACCGTTTTCTTATTTGAACTCTTTTGTTTAAAAATCAACTACTTTTTTTATTACCATTGATTTTTTTTAATACCCAATTCACCCCCTATTAGGAATACACCATTCCTGTCACTTCTTCGTGGCAAAACCCACACCGCATTCTCTGACTGCCCTCTCGTATATCTATTTTGTTACACAGTCTCGAACTTTTGGGTCGACCTTTCTGCCTAAGCAATTATCATCTTCTATTTTTTTTTTGTCCTGTTTTGTTTTGTTTTTATTTTCCCCTTCATGGTTGGTTTTGATAAAATCTCTTGAACTTTGAATGATTTGACTTCTTTTGAGAGGGAACCCATGAAACTAAACTTCAAAACTCTACCATTTTAAAAAAGAGACTTCTTAATATATCTAATAGCCACATCATTGATAGTTCTTTATAAATATAAATTTTCTATTAAAAAAATTTTTGATTTGGTTCCTTGGAAGGAAAAGCATTAAACCAAACTTAAAATCCTTAATTTTATTTTCAAAAAAATCTAATAGCCACATCATTAATAGTTCGTTGAAAAGTTAAACTTTCTAAAAAATAATTTGGATTTGTGTGGATTTTGATGAAATTAAATATAATTTTCAATAGCATTTGGCCCAAATCATCACAAATTTAAACTTAAACATCAAAATCAATGCTTTCAAATAAAGGATTAATAGAATTTTATACTCTATATTGTCCATATCTATACAAATTGAAAATCAAATTTTAAAAAAATACATTTATTTATTTATTTATTTCTTAACTTGTAGCATGGCCTTACATAAAATGAAGTTGCAGCTGATCCTCTAATATTATTTCTAATTATAATTTCATCAAATAAAATTTAACATTACATATATATCCTCCCCTAGCAATTACAAACATAAATGTTGCATCAACTGTTAAAATTAAATTTCACCATTTCAGATTTCAAATAGATAATTTATTTATATATTTATTGTGACAGTAATTCCCAAATTGTTGCTAGACTATACCACTTATCTATTGCCACATCCATACACGCAGGGGATAAGTATTCTCATATCTTATTAGCACGAGCAACCCATTTGAATTTTTAATAAGATTCTCAAATTGTTTCTTTCTCACCGACTCCCCGTGCTCGATCCACATTTGGATTGGGAAGCGGAAAAAATAAGATTCCAGATTTTATCGAAATCTTCCTTATTATAAAAACTAATTTTATGAATTGGCACGTGGGAAAACACCGGGGGGGGGGGGACTAATTTCAAATGGATTTAAATTTTAAAAATTTAAAGAGCAAAATATATTTTTTTCCCGAGACAAAAAAAGAAGTCTTTATAACATTATAAAAATATTATAATTTTTTAATGGAAGGACATGTGATAACATAGATAATGTAAAACTATGTATTTTAATGTAATATATATACATATGAAGTTAAGCATGCAAATATTAAAGGTTAAAGGCAGGGATGCTGTTGGGATAAGATAGAAAACTCAATACTGCACAGAAACCACGAACCACCCACATGCAAACTGGGTCAAATTTGTTTACAAACATGAGCACAACGTGTGCATTAGTTAGCAGCGTCTGATGGGCCATTAAAATATGGCCATTATTTTTTTTGCATGTGAGTCATTTTCGCCAAAAGCGGCATCCTTCCCGAATATATTTGCTCCCAAGAAATTAAGAAAAAATAAAATTTTTTTTTAAATAAATGCGCTCTTCAAGTTTTACTAGTTGATATTAGTGCTAGTTATGGAACTAATATTATTAATTATTAATTGATATTATAGCATCTTTCGACGGAATCACTACTAATCTATTATATATGTGGTTAGCTAGAATACCTATTTAATATATCACTGGTTCATTGGTCTTTAAGTTATAACAAGGTTCAAAGAAATCGGTGGTCGATGGTATGCTTTACCCAATTAAATTTGGGATTATAGTTGCACAAAAGAAAGATACTAGCACCTCTTCACACTCGTCCAATGAAAAATGCCTAATTAACCTCATACTACATTTGAATCAACTGATCAAAACTCTAATTCCTCTATTTTATTCAATTACTTGACCATTAAATTTTGGATAGCCCTACGAAAGAAAAATACTATTCTCACCTTAAGATCCCCAAAGGCATGCAAAGGACACAACCCCCAACAATCCTCATGAATATTATTACTTAGTGTATTTTCTCAAAGGCATGCTAACACATCCAAAGATAAGAAGACACATTTATGCAGGAAAACATGAAAGGTGTGTACTGAAACTAAAGAATCTAACATAATCATTAACAAGCAAACTTAAAGTGATTCTATTAGAATCTCAACCCCTCATAAGATGATTAAGGACTATGTAATCACGATTTATTAAGTTCTTCCTCATGGAGTGGTGCACAAGGTAATTGAAAGAGTGAATGAAACAAATGAGTTTTGAAAAGTGTTGATTTGAAAAATATGGTGAAATGCATGCTTTTTAAAAATCTAGGGTTTCAATATTGGCCTTATTTAATCAAGAAAAATGTTGCAAAAACATATTTCTAGGATTTTTCAACAATTTTTTATTATAATTTTTTATTTTTAATAAAGGCAGTGTAGACACCCTAATTTTTACCAAGTCTTCCTAATTGGTGAGGTGCATGAAATTTTGAGCCACCCGTCTGGAACATTCATTTGAATCCTAAGCCTGAAAAAAATATGGACCCCTGAGAATAAACCTTATTGTGAAAGTCACTATCATTTGAGTTCAATCCATGGTCCAAGTGTGCAAGCATCTTGTTTGGATTAAGTCTATATTTCCTTACACCATAGTTCGAGTCGATAATCATTTTGTTAGGTCTACAAATTCTTTAAATCGTCTTGTTGTTTTTAGATTAAATCCATAGGTCCTATTGTTACAAGTGAGTAGTTAATTTTCTTTTCAATTTTGGAGTTGAGTCCATGTAGTGGAGTCCTTGTTATTAATTCCTTAACTAAGTAGTCCAGACAACATTGTTGGAATTTAGTTGGTGTTAAGGGGTTCATGTCTAGTTCTTTTAATAAAGTCCTGGTTAATTAAAAATTGTTTTCTTATTTGAACTCTTTTGTTTAAAAATTAGTCATTTTGTTTATTACCATTGATTTTCATTTTGTTTTAAGTCTAGTGTTAAAGTCTTGAAATTAAAAAGTCCATGTGGTTGTCAAAAGGGAGTCAACATTTTTTTACAAGGGCACATGCCCAATACGATATGATATAGGGCTGAGAGATACAAGAGAAATATATTGAGAAATACAAAGGGAAATACAGGGCAGAATACAAAAAATATACAAACAGAAATTTGTAGAGGGACCAAGCCGCGCCCATGTGCTAAGGGAATATTCCAATGCATCTCTAGGATACCTATTCATCAATTCAGAAACAAATTCGAATGAATCAAAGTGGTTAATGAGAAAATAGTAAGTCAAAAGGCATGCGCAGAGATACCTTGACTTTGAATCAATTTGGAAATAATCTTTGAAAAATGTTCCACAAATCAATCAAAAATTGGATTATATCCCCTCAAATTCTCAGCCAGACTCTCCATTGAATGGATAATCGGCCATATCGCAAGAAGGGGGATTACATTGCTATAGGAAGGAAAGCCAGCGATATGATTGATGCATAGAAGGAAAGAAGGAAGAAAGGAAATATCAGACCTTACCTAAATTAACCTAGAACTAACCCTATAAATAGAGGAGTCTCGCAGATAATTGAGGACACTGAAGAAGAGAGAAATACCTAGAGAGTTCAGAGTGAGAATTTAGATAAAGCAGCACAAGGAGATTCTAAAGAAAGTTCAAAGTAGCAGCATCCTAAAGACCTTAGAAGGTTGGAGTCCTCTTCTTAGAGTTCAAATTGTGAGTGTGTTTATTATATTTGTATTTATTGTGTCTTGTAAGTTAGAATGTTTGTAAGTTGTGTTTACTTTTATTTGTCTCCCATGCTTGTATGGGAAGTGTTGGCTAAGTTAATGTCTTGTCCCATGATAACTTTATATATTCCATTGTAAGAGCTAAAATTTTAGCTAAGATATTGATAATGAATATAGTAAATGGTTTTTCATTTGTTGAAGCTTGTTATAACTTTGTCCAATCCTTTGTGATTGAGTGGTGTAAGGTTAATTACGTCGTTTTCTTCCGAGATCATGTGGTGAGAAACCACTATCTATCCAGCATTTCTTTCACCACCTATTTCCTTTCACCCACGTCACTTTCATATACATACAACAGCTTATGTCTTCACTATTTCAAAGTTTGTTCCAAGAATATTTTCTGTTGTGATTTGAGTTTGTGGTGAATCAAAACAAGTCATCCATCAATTTCCTCTAGTAAGCAGATTGTTCTTTACTTCACCTTGAATTAATTGTGAACCTTTCTTTGAAACCTATAAGCCTTAGTTGAGAAATAGCCCTTGAATTTTGGTCATTTTTTCAAAACCTGTTGCAGGTCAGGCAACTGACCTCAACAGTCAGTAGACTAACTAGGTCAGGCAACTGACCCCGACGGTCAGTCGACAAACCTGTTACTCCCACATCAAAATTCAGTTTAAAAATTTGTCAAAAGACTGACTCTGAAGTCTAGGGGACTGAAGTCACCCAGAACCTTAACTTTTAACATCTATACACTTATTTCTTTGTGAATTGTGGGAATATTGCTTTGTTAACTTAGACTTATATTCTTGAATGATTGAAATATGCATCTTTAAAGCATATTATTTGATTCCATTGTGAACGGACCTTTGAGATTGATTTTTGAAACAAATTACATACCTTTTCAAAATTCTTAAACATGTGAAGCATAAACTACTTTATATTGTTTAAGTTTGGTTGATTCAATTCCCAATTTAAAGTGTATTTGATGTATGTGTTGATTGAGGGTTAACAAGTAAGACTAGGTCACCCACCCCCTTCCTACATCACGAGGAATGCAGTTTGGTTATCGGTGAGGTTTTGGCTCACAAAATTTGCAGAAGGCATGAAAGGTTCTTTTTCTGCTATTGATAAGAATTTATTGGAAGAGTTCTAAGTGAAAATGATAATTACAAAGGTTAGAACTCATTGAAAAGTTGTCTGAGAAAAGCCTTATGTAAGTTGGTTGATGCTTAATATAGATGGCTCTTGTAGAGGAAATTAGGGTTCTTGGGGTGGTGGTTGTATCATTCGCGACTCATCAGGCAATACTAAGGCTGCTTTCTCTGAAAAAATTTGAGTCAGGTACTAATAATGAAGCAGAGTTGTAAACTTTTACTAGTGGTGTTTGGCATTGTAAAGAGTTGGGATATCAGAATATTTGTATTGAAAATGACTCAGAATTGGTGGTGGGATGGATTACATCTGAAATTTGCTCTTCCTAGTACTTATGGGACTTTTGGGAAGTATTAGAGGAGGAGCTAAAAGGCCTTCAGTTCTCTATAAAGCACCAATTTAGAGAAGGTAATCAGGTGACAGATCACTTGGCTCGTCAAGGCAAGGGAGGCAACATGAGAAGATATTTTGTAGGTGATGTGACATCAAGTAAAATGAGGGGTCTAATTCGCGTGGATAAGATGAGTATTACAAACCTTCGTTTTTAATTGTCATCATTTGGTTCTCCTATGTTTTCTTCAGGTTTTTTTTTTTTTTTTTTTTCAGGTAATTGACATCAGTTCGCAAGTTATTTGTTTTTTGTTTGTGTTTGTTTGTTTTGATTACATATGGACATGTTTAGTTTGATTTAGTTGGTTAATGGTTTGGGTTTTGATAGACAAGTTTTTGTTTTTGTTGTCGGGGCCAGTTTTGATAGTTTAATTGTGATCCCTTGCAGCATGTTTGTAATAATGGTTTTCCTCCAGCATAAGTGAGGGCTATCAAGAGTTTTTCATTAAAAAAATAAACAAAATAGAAACCAAAAAAAAAAAATTCAAAGGAAAGTCATATGCACAAGCAACCAATAGCAAGGAGTTGTGTTTAAAAAGAGGATGCAAAATCAAATTCTTGCAATCATGTACATTCATTGAAGCACAACCTTTAGGAATAGAGAAAATGAAAGAGTTCATCAATAAACGCCTATTGGAGAACAGATAAGGATATTAGATGCATTAAAGAATTAGAAGATTAGTGCAATAATATCAAGAAGATAAGAGAAAAAAATATACATTAAATATCTATCCTTCAACTATTTAGTCTGCATTTCAGCAGTGAGAAAAAGATTTGATTTGTGTGGATTATGCATATAATTTCTTTTAAATTCATACAAATTTAAATCCAAACTCAAAAATTCATGATTCTATTTCCTTATGTAATCTTTGAAAAAATGAAGTACAAATTGTAGTTTTTGTATTTATTTTAGAATCTAAAAAAATGAAAAATAAAACGTTATGTTTTACACAATTTAAAAAAAAAATTCCCTATTTTTTACCTAAAACAACAACAATAACAACAAACCTTAAACCTATTATGTTGGATCAGTTATACGAATCAATTTCCACTAATTCACTCAATATAGAGCAGTTTCTTCCACTAGATCTACTATATTAAAAGTTAGGAAATTCTTCCTCACTATCTCATGTGAAGTTATTTTAGGCTTATCTTGCCCATTTTCATATTAGAAGGAATAACTAACTCGCTCCTTTTAACAAGTATACTACTAGGCCTATAAAAAAAAAAAAAAAAAAACCTTAAATCATCTAAGTTCTTTCCCTCCCCCCTCCCCCCACCTATATTATCTTTGACCAATAATATACCTAGATTATTGCATATATGCTCCCTCATTAATCTATTTTTTAATGTCATATTATTTATCACCTTAACATTCTCATTTCAGTAATTTTAACTTTTTTTCATATTATTTCTTTATATTTTGCTTTTTAAATATAATTTGAAAAAACTTTAAAAATAAAATAAAATTTTGATAAATTTTTGTAATACAAAAAAATAACAAAAAGTAAAAAAAAAACAAAAAAAAAATACACGACTAATATAAATGGGCCTTCTGACTAATTACACAACTAAATTACAAGTAGCAAGATTTGCCATGGGCAGGGCTTCCGGTGGTGACACATGGCATTGTCTTCCTGCAAATCTCACAAGACAAAACAGCGAGTTTTGCTTCGAAAAAAATCCATAACCTGATATGTGAAAACTTGACCGGTGCAAACTGCAAGTGCACAGTATCGTAGTTTTATAATATAATGATGTGTAGAGTATCATCATCCGGGAATGATGTCTTAATTTTACCAAGTACCAAATTTATCATAACCTTGATTTTATTTAGAAAAATTAATAATTTTTTACTCCAAAATTTAAACAAAGCTACTTTAAATAAACTATTCAAGAGAATTTAACACTAGATGCCGCTTATCAAATTACTGATGGTGAAAACTTTTAGGAAACCGATTTCACTTAATTTCTCACTATGCTTTACTCATTTAGCTAATTTAACTTCGTTTTCTCTGTTTGTTAGCAAATCGCCAATTTTTCCAAAAGTCTCTTTCGATAATCAATTAGAACCTATTCTTATTTATAATTTAACATAAGAGTATGCAAATTAATAACGCAAGAACGCAGTAAGACCCTCGATTTTTAATGCTACGTAGGTTTATACAAGTCTTTCGATCTCTATATTTACCTACGCTAAATTATCCAAGATCTATCCTATAATCCCCCCTTTCGGTAGCAAATCACAAGACTAAAATCATTTAATTAATGACCAGTTAATTGAAAGCATTAGGCACAAAATAATTCAAACAAACATTAATGAAAACTACTTTAGATTAGCATCAAAGAGCAAGTATAGTTCAAAACTGGCTACATCGTTTTCCTAGAATACAAAAATTTAGTGCATTTAGAAAATTAAATCCAACATAATAGATTTCACCATATTTTCTTCTATTTGGAGCGCACGGGAAAGATCAACACTCGCAGCACCACCGTCGTGCCTCATGAACACCGTTGTTGTTCGCCGCCTTTCGATTCTAAAAAGATATTATTTTTGCATTTCTCCAAGTCTCCTATACTGGTAGTGTGCGTATCTTCGCAGCAACCCCAAAAGAAAACCACAAGAAAGCTCCCCAAAAAAATAATTTTTCAAAAAAACTTCTTTGTGTGGTCCAACCTCCCTTCCGTGTCTCACCAAAAAAATAATTTCTTTTTTTTTCTCCTATATGGTGCAACCTTAATCTCCTGCCCCCGCGCATGCTGCCCCCTTTTCTCCCTTCTTGCGCACAACCCCCCATAAGGAAACCCTATGCCTCTTTTCCCTTTGACTTTTCCAGCCTTCTTTTTCTATCCTTTCTTTTCCTTTCTTTCCTTTCCTTTCCTTGCCTTTCTTTATTTCCTTTTCATTGTACCCAGTGCCTCACCTTGCTGAGATGACCCAGCTGCATGGCCATGTCACATCTCATTTTTTTTATTTTATTATTATTTTATTATTATTTTTTTTCAAAGGTACATGAACAACCCTCCTCTTTCAAGCCCACTTTTGACCCTCGTATAGCTTGTAACACTCAAAGCTTAAACCACAAAAGGTGTAGAGCTCTTTTTCAGCTTTCCTCGGAATATTGAATCGTCTCGATCGGAGCTCGGATGATAAAATTATGAAGAATTGTCGAAATAATTCATAAAACAGTGTATGCTAACCTCACGTATGATTTCGATCTTGATGCATCTAGTATTTCACAAAATGCAAAACATGAAAATTGTAGAGAATTTTCTTATCTTTCTATGGCATCCTGAATCATCTGAATTAGAGGTTGGATGAGAGAGTTACGCATAGATTGCAAAGTACCATCGGTTTACAGCTTCCAACAGTTGCTCTGCAATTAAAAAAAAAAAGAAACACCAAAATTTCATACATTACTCAATAAAACCCAAATTTTATAAATTGAACACAATGTTAGAATATTGAGCGCAATTAGGCATTTAAATAAAAAAAAATAGTTTGCAATGCATGAATTAAAGCACCTAATTACGCAATTTAAGCGCATAATCACACCCCACAACTAAAGTTTTGCTAGTTCGTAGCAAATAACGTGAATGCAATTCAAGGTGGTGTCATACCAATTTCAATGAATGAATATACATGCAACACAACCATACCCTTTCACATACAGGAATATCACCAAATTGTTTCATACCCAATTCACGCAACTCCGAAGTAAGTCATTCATGCAAATCTTATCATTATATAGTCATTAAAAATAGTAAACTCATGTAAAATTAACCAGCGAGCACAATTCAGAGTTAATGTAGTCATATAAATTCGAGTATAAATAGGAAAAATCTCGAAGCATGCATAATATGTGTGACTCGTTACACCCAGGATATCCGTACATACCTAAAAAATTGTCGTTTTAACTCAGCCTAACTGGTATACCCTAAAAAATGATGGTTTCACTCGTCGTATATGAGGAGGAGTGTCATGATCAAACATCCCACATACTGCAAGGAACAAATGCTAAATGTACAGAGTGGACTAGTCTGAAAACGATCTAGCCTATTTGTGAGGTGTCGGGTCCTTCACCCGGGCATCTTCTCACCTACTCGTCATATCCAACCAAGGCCACCCTAGATCAATTTATTCACAAACTAGGCATGAATACATCTGAGGCATTAGGCTAGTGAAGAATCTTCATATGTGGATAACATGTGTCTTGTCCGTGACTTTTGTTGTAGTTGTGTGGAGCAGGTATTAATCTTTCACCTCTCTGGGGTATTTCTATTTCTCTTTTTCTTTCTTCTGCTCATTTTTCAATTTCTTTCTTTTCATGGTCAAATAAGACAATCATAACACTTCTTTTATTGTTTTCACACCACCCATGTGCCTTAACCTCGAACACGAGTCCATGAAATAAGTCTGTTTCTAGGGGTGGCTCATCTTTTACATCTTGAGTAGGCTACAAGACCTAGGTTTCTATTTCCCCACTAGATGTCACCTCTAGGCTAGCAATTCAAAAACCAAGACTAGTGTGCAAAGAATATCCAGAAAAAATAAAGAAATTTGAGTTTCATGAACATTGAGTTAACGTCAAAAACTCAAAAGAACGATAAATGGCTTAACAGTACCACACAAGGTGTCAAAGTCGCCACGGGTGCTCTCTCAGTGTTCACAAGGAACCCTAAGTGCTACAAGTCACGTGAACATGTATTTTTTAGCCTCAAGAGATACTATGTAGATACAAGAGTTTATATAGATTAACACAATTGCACTACAAATCAACTTCCAATGAGTTACGATTCCTAGTTTAGCCATATAAATAGAAACTACACATAAATGATCCAAGTGTGTACTCCTAGGTTATATGCAAGTATATGAAAGGCATAAGTAGTGTCACGCATGGCCTAATAATCCATATTCACACATTTTTTTTTCAATGTTATTCAAAAATGAGAAAGATTGAAGAAAGGAAAGAAACTTCCCTGACTTAATTGTGAATCAGTCGAGGAATTAAATTTTTAACTCTGTACCCATGCCAAATAAACATGCATCGAAAATCTAAATTATTCAAAAGTGCATAGATAAATAAATAAAGTAATAAAGATGAAGGAAATAAACAAAAGAAAAACTCTTTGGGTTGCTTCCCATAAGCGCTTGTTTTAATGTCTCCGACCAGACATTTCAATCTTCATCAACCAGGATCTCTAAAGGGAATAAATGCATAGTTTCTCTCCATTTGTTCTCCATAGTAGTGCTTCAATCTTTGACCATTAACTCGGATTATATTGTCTGTCTTGTCCTTCAAGTCTATTGCTCAAAACGGGAAAACATTGTCAATTGTATAAGGACCTATCCATCTTGACCATAACTTAACTGGGAAAAATTTTAATTGTGAGTTGAAGAGTAGAATCTGTTGTCCTAGGGCAAACTCACACCTAAGAATATGTTTTTCATGCCACTTCTTCGTCTGCTCTTTGTAGATTTTTGCATTTTCATACGCATCACGTAAGAACGTAAAGCAAAGATGCTCAGGGAATTGTTTCAACTCTGAAGATATAGGTTGCTACATATTTTCTTTAGAGATTACAGAGTCCGTCTTTGCTACCATAGATTCTAGCCTCCCCACACGTTGCTGTGTTGTAATCTGCAGTAAGGATCCTTCTAGGTGATCAGCTGGTACATCTTTTTGAAAGAATTTTTCTACACCTTGCTGAATGACATCTACCTAGAAGCAAGTGCTTGGATCCTCTGGGAATCTCATGTCTTGGTAGATGTTGAACATAACCTATCCCTTGTCCACTCTCAATGCTAACTTGCCCTTTTGAACATCAATTAACGCCGTTCCAGTGGCCAAGAATGGTTGTCCAAGAATTAGGGGAACTTCTTGGTCTTCCTCCATATCTAACACCACAAAATCAGCAGGAAAAATAAATTTATCCACCTTTACCAATATGTTTTGTATGATTCCATATGGATACTTAATGGATTGATCAGCTAGTTGTAAAGAAATGGTTGTTTGTTTTATCTCTCCAAGTCCCAATTTCTTGTAACTAGAAAGTGGCATAAGATTAATGTTAGCACCAAGATCACATAAAACATTATCAAAAAATGAATTTCCAATAGTGCATGGCAAAGTAAAACTCCCTGGATCTTTTAATTTTTGGGGCAATTTCTTTTGAAGAATAGCACTACACTCCTCAGTAAGTTTCATTGTTTCGAACTCCTCCAACCTTCTTTTCTTTGAAATAATGTCCTTCAGGAATTTGACATAGTTTGGCTTTTGTTCCAAGGCATCTGCAAGAGGAATATTTATGTGAATTTTCTTAAAAATATCCAAAAACTTAGAAAATTGCTTATCTAATTTTTGATTTTGAAAACGTTGAGAATAAGGAAGTGGAGTAGAGAGAATAGGGGGATTGTCAGGAGATGAAATTGTCTTTAACATGTCAGTCTCTCCTAGTGTGTCATCCATAATCGCCTCTTCTTCCCCTGTATTCTTGCTTCGACCATTATTTTCAGTTGTAGGTGTGGACATGGTTTCCTTTACTGGGGATTTCTCAATTTCTCTTCCACTCCTAAGTGTGATAACATTGCATTGTTCCTTAGGATTCACTTTTGTGTTGGTAGGAAAAATTCCTCTCTGTTGGGTATTTATGGTCGTGACCAGTTGCCTAATTTGTATTTCAAGATTCTTCATGGTGGCTCCCATGTTGTTACAATGAGTCTCAATGTGGTCCTGCTGCACCATGCTGATTAATGTGGGTTTTAGCTCAAAATTGTTGGCATTAATGGGCTGGCGTTTGATACCCGAATAGTTGTCATTCAAAATTGGTCGTACATAATCCTTCAAGGTGCGTGGCTATGCATAATCTTGTCCGTTCTCCATGGCTAATACCCTATTTTTCCTTAATGCTCTAAGCGTTCTTTCAATCTTTGGGTCAAAAGGAATAATGGCACGGGTTCTAGCACTGCGCATCCAACATAAAAAAACACACCATAAATATAGAAAAATAATAAAAATAAAATAAAAATAAAAAATAAATAAAAATTTTAAAATAAAATTCTAAATTAAAACAAAGATTACTTTGTACCGATATTGGAAAAAATAAGAAAAACTCAATCCCCCGCAACGGCGCCAAAAACTTAACCGGTGCAAACTGCAAGTGCAAAGTATCATAGTTTTATAATAAAATGATGTGTAGAGTATCGTTCTCAGGGATTGATGTCTTAATTTTACCAAGTACAAAATTTATCATTCCCTTGATTTTATTTAGAAAAATTAGAAATTTTTTACTGCGAAATTTAAACAAAGCTACTTTAAATAAACTATTCAAGAGAATTTAACACTTGATGCCGCTTATCAAATTACTGATGGTGAAAACTTCTAGCAAACCGATTTCACCTAATTTCTCACTATGCTTTACTCATTTAGCTAATTCAACTTCGTTTTCTCTGTTTGTTAGAAAATCGCCATTTTTTCCAAAAGCCTCTTTCGATAGTCAATTAGAACCTATTATTGTTTATTATTTAACATATCATGCAAATTAATAATGCAAGAACGCAGTAAGACCCTCGATTTTTAAGGCTATGTAGGTTCACACAAGTATTTCGATCTCTATATTTACCTGCGCTGAATTATCCAAGATCTATCCAATAATCCCCCCTTTTGGTAGAAAATCACAAGAAAAATCATTTAATTAATGGCCAGTTAATTAAAAGCATTAGGCACAGAATAATTCAAACAAACAATAATGAAAACTACTTCAGATTAGCATCAAAGAGCAAGCATAGTTTGAAATTGGCTACATCGTTTTCTTAAAATACAAAAATTTAGTTCATTCCTAAAATTAAATCTGACATAATAGATTTAACCGTATTTTCTTCTATTTGGAACGTACAAGAAAGATCAACACTTGCAACACCACCGTTGCGCGTCACGAACACCCCGAACACCCTCGTTTTTCGCCGCCTTCCAATTATGAAGAGATATTATTTTTGCATTTCTCCAACTCTCCTTTAATGGCTGTGTGTGTATCTTCACAACAACCCCAAAAGAAAACCACAAGAAAGCTCCCCAAAAAAATAATTTTAAAAAAAAACTTCTCTGTGTGGTCCGGCCACCCTTACGTGTCTCACCAAAAAAATAATTTCATTTTTTTCTACTGTATGGTGCAGCCTCAATCTCCAGCCCCAGTGCACACTGCCCCCTTTCTCCCTTCTTGCGCACAGCCTCCCACAAGGAAACCCTATGCCTCCTTTCCCTTTGACTTTTCCTACCTCCTTTTTCTTTCCTTTCTTTTCCTTTGTTTCCTTTCCTTTCCTTGCCTTTCTTTCTTTCCTTTTCTATGTACCCAACCCCTCACCCTACTGAGATGACCCGGTTGCATGGCCGGGTCCCATCTCATTTTTTTATTTTTTTATTTTTTTATTTTTTCTTTTTTCAAAGGTATGTGAACAATCCTCCTATTTCATGCCCATTTTCGACCCTTGTAAAGCTCGTAACTCTCAAATATTAAAACATGAAAGGTGTAGAGCTCTTTGTCATCTTTCCCTAGAATTTTGAATGGTCTTGATTAGAGTTCGGATGAGAAAGTTACGCCAAGATTACCAAGAATTGTTGAAATAATCCATAAAACGGAGTATGCTAACTTCACGTCTGATTTCGATCTTAATGCATCCAGTATTTCCCAAAATACAAAACATGAAAATTGTAGAGAATTTCTTATCTTTCTATGGCATCCTGAATCATCTGAATTAAAGGTTGGACGAGAGAGTTATGCACAGATTGTAAAGTACTGTCGGTTTTTAGCTTCCAAAAATTGCTCTACAATAAAATAAAAAAATAAAAAAAACACCAAAATTTCATACATTATTCAATAAAACCCAAATTTTATAAATAAAACACAATGTTCGAATATTGAGCATAATTAGGCATTTAAATAAAAAAATATAAAATTCGCAATGCATGAATTAAAGCACCTAATTACGCAATTTAAGCGCGTAATCACACTCCCCAACTAAAGTTTTGCTAGTCCCTAGCAAATAACATGAGTGCAATTCAGGGTGGTGTCATACCAATTTCAATGAATGAATATAGATGCAACACAACCATACCCTTTCACATACAAGAATATCACCAAATTACACACAAATTCATTCATACTCAATTCACGCAACTACGAAGTAAGTTCATGCAAATCTCATCATTGTATAGCCATTAAGAACAGTAAACTCACGTAAAATTAACCAGTGATCACAATTTAGAGTTAATGTAGTCATATAAATTCGAGTATAAATAGGCAAAATCTCGAAGCATGTGTAATGTGTGTGACTCGTTACACCTCAGATATCCGTAGACACCTAAAGAACTATTGTTTTAACTCGGCCTAACTGGTGCCCTAAAAAACACTCAAAAATGATTGTTTCACTCATCGTATGTGAGGAGGAGTGTCATGATCGAACATCCCACATACTGCAAGGAACAAACGCTAAATGTACAGAGTGGACTAGTCTGAAAACGATCCAGCCAATTTATGAGGTACTTGGTCCTTCACCCTAGCATCTTCCCACCTACTCGTCATATTCAACCAAGGCCACCCTAGATCAATTTATTCACAAACTAGGCATGAATACATCTGAGGCATTAGGCGGGTGAAGAATCTTCATAAGTGGATAACATGTGTCTTGTCCGTGACTTTTGTTGTAGTTGCGTGGAGCACGTATTAATTTTTCACCTCATCTAGGTATTTCTATTTCTCTTTTTCTTTCTTCTGCTCATTTTTCAATTTCTTTCTTTCCATGGTCAATTAGGGCAATCATTAACACTTCTTTTATTGTTTTCATACCACCCATGTGCATTAAGCTCGAACGAGAGTCCATGAAATAACTTTGTTTCTAGGGGTGGCTCAGCTTTCATATCTTGAGTAGGCTACAAAACCTAGGTTTCTATCTCCCCACTAGATGTCACCTCTAGGATAGCAATTCAAAAACCATGACTAGTGTACAAAAAATATCCAAAAATAAATAAATAAAGTTGAGTTTCATGAACTTTGAGTTAACGGAAAAAACTCAAAAGAACGATAAATGGCTCAACAGTACCTCACAAGGTGTCAAAGTCACCACGAGCGCTCTCTCAGTGTTCACAAGGAACCCTAAGTGCTACAAGTCATATGAACGTGTATTTTTAGCCTCAAGAGATACCATGTAGATACAATAGTTTATATAGTTAGATTAACACAATTGCACTACAAATCAACTTTCAATGAGTTAAGATTCATAGTTTAGCCATATAAATAGAAACTACACATAAATGACCCAAGTGTGTACTCCTATGTTATATGCAAGTATATGAAAGGCATAAGTAGTGTCATGCATGGCCTAATCATCCATATTCACACATTGTTTTTTTCAATGTTATTCAAAAATGAGAAAGATTGAAGAAAAGAAAGAAACTTCCTTGACTTATTGGTGAATCCATCGAGGAATTAAATTTTCAGCTCTGTACTCATGCCAAATAAACTTGCATCCAAAATCTAAATTATTCAAAAATGCATAGATAAATAAATAAAGTAATAAAGATAAAGGAAATAAACAAAAGAAAAACTCTTTGAGTTGCCTCCCATAAGCACTTGTTTTAATGTCTCCAGCCAGACATTTCAATCTTCATCAACCAGGATCTCCAAGGGGAATAAATGCATAGTTTCTCTCCATTTGTTCTCCATAGTAGTGCTTCAATATTTTATCATTAACTTGGAATATATTCTCTGTCTTGTCCTTCAAGTCTATTGCTCCAAATGGGAAAACTTTGTCAATTGTATAAGGACATGTCCATCTTGACCATAACTTACATAGGAAGAGTTTTAATCGTGAGTTGAAGAGTAGAATTCTGTTGTCCTGGAGCAAACTCATGCCTAAGAATATGCTTTTCATGCCACTTCTTCATCTGCACTTTGCAGATAATTGCATTTTCATACGCATCACCTAAGAACGCATAGCGAAGATGCCCAGGGAATTGTTTCAACTCTAGAGATATAGGTTGCTGCATCTTTTCTTTAGAGATTACAGAATCCGTCTTTGCTACCATAGATTCTTTCCTCCCCACACGCTGCTGTGTTGTAATATGCTGCAAGGATCGTTCTAGGTGATCAGTTGGTACATCTTTTTGAAAGACGCTGCTGAATGACATCTACCAGGAAGCAAGTGCTTGGATCCTCTGGGATCCTCTTGGAATCTCATGTCTTGGTAGATGTTGAACATAACCTCTTCCTTGTCCACTCTCAATGTTAACTCGCCCTTTTGAACATCAATTAACGCCGTTCCAATGGCCAAGAATGGTCTTCTAAGAATTAGTGGAACTTCTTAGTTTTCCTCCATATCTAACACCACAAAATCAGCAGGAAAAATAAATTTGTTCACCTTTACCAATATGTCTTCTATGATTCCATGTCGATACTTGATGGATCGATCTGCTAGTTGCAAAGAAATGGTTGTTTGTTTTATCTCTCCAAGTCCCAATTTCTTGTAACCAGAAAGTGACATAAGATTAATGCTAGCACCAAGATCACATAAAACTTTATCAAAAAATGAATTTCCAATAGTGCATGGCAAAGTAAAACTCCCTGGATCTTTTAATTTTTGTGGCAATTTCTTTTGAAGAATAGCACTACACTCCTCGGTAAGCTTCACTGTTTCGAACTCCTCCAACTTTCTTTTCTTTGAAATGATGTCCTTCAGGAATTTGACATAGTTTGCCATTTGTTCCAAGGCATCTGTAAGAGGAATATTTATGTGAATTTTCTTAAAAATATCCAAAAACTTAGAAAATTGCTTATCAAATTTTTGTTTTTGAAAACATTGAGGATAAGGAAGTGGAGTAGAGAGAATAGGGGGATTGTAAGGAAATGAAATTGTCAGTGACGTGTCAGTCTCTCCTAGTGTGTCATCCACATTCTCCTCTTCTTCCCCTGTATTCTTGCTTCGACCATTATTTTCAGTTGTAGGTGTGGACATGGTTTCCATTACTGGTGTTTTCTCAATTTCTCTTCCACTCCTAAGTGTGATGACATTGCATTGTTCCTTAAGATTCACTTTTGTGTTGCTAGGAAAAGTTCCTCCCTATTAGGTATTTATGGTCTTGGCTAGTTGCCCAATTTGTATTTCAAGATTCTTCATGGTGGCTCCCATGTTGTTACAATGAGTCTCAATGTTGTCCAACCGAGAATCAGTCTTTTTAAACCTGACTTTTTTGTCCTCAACAAAAGATATCATGGCATCCTCAAGTGACATCTTCTTCTCACCTTGATGACTCTAAAATCCTGCAGGAGGTTGCAGCACATTCCTTATATTTCCATAAGACAAATTCTCATGATTTCGAAGCCCTGGATGGTAATATTGTGGCAAAGGATCACCACGATAATTGTAGCTCCGATTATTGATGTATTGAACCTCCTCTTGACTCACTCGAATGCTCAGTTCTGTCCTACTTGTAGCTGCCACATATTCTACACCTCGTAGTATCCTCTAAGTTGTCAAAGCTAAAATCTGATGGGATAGAGAAGCGACTTGAGCTGAAAGTGCAGCAAATGGCTCCAATTCATGAATTCCAGCAACTTTCTTAGCCATAGTTCTTTCAATTGGCCATTGATAGTTATTTGAGGCCATTTCTTCCAAAAGAGCAGTAGCACCCTCAGGTGTCTTTGATATCAAAGTTCCTCCAGATGCAGCATCAACTAAAGTCCGAGTTTGCCCATTTAACCCATTATAGAACATCTAAATTTGCAACCAATCCGGCAATCCATGTTGTGGGCAGTGTCGAATCAAATCTTTATACCTTTCCCATGCTTCATAGAGTGATTCAAAATCATGTTGCTTGAATTGACCAATCTCACTCCTGAGTTGAGCTGTTTTTGCAGGTGGAAAGAATTTAGCTTGAAATTTTTCTGCCATGTCTTGCCAACTAGTGATATCCCTAGGTTGTAGCGACTGTAGCCAACCTCTTGCTTTATCCCTCAAAGAGAAAGGGAATAATCTCATTCAAATGGTGTCTTCAGTATCACAAATCTCCAAAAACATCGCCAGATGGATATTGGGATCATCAAGTGGCGATCCACTAAATTGGGCATGCTGCACCATGCTGATTAATGCGGGTTTGAGCTCAAAATTGTTGGCATTAATGGGCTAGCATCTAAAACCTGAATAGTTGTCATTCACAATTGGTCGTACATAATCCTTCAAGGCATGTGGCTGTGCATTATCTTGTCTGTTCTCCATGGCTAATACCCTCTTTTTCCTTAGTGCTCTAAGCGTTCTTTCAATCTTTGGATCAAAACGAATAATGGCATGGGTTCTAGCACTGCGCATCCAACATAAAAAAACACACCATAAATATAGAAAAATAATAAAATAAAATAAAATAAAATAAATGTAAAATAAAATAAAATTCTAAATTAAAACAAAGATTACTTTGCATCGATATTGGCAAAAATAAGGAAAACTCAATCCCTGGCAACGGCGCGAAAAACTTGACCGATGCAAACTGCAAGTGTACAGTGTTGTAGTTTTATAATATAATGATGTGTAGAGTATTGTCCTCAGGGATTGATGTCTTAATTATACCAAGTACCAAATTTATCATAACCATGATTTGATTTAGAAAAATTAATAATTTTTTATTGCGAAATTTAAACAAAGCTACTTTAAGTAAACTATTCAAGAGAATTTAACACTGGATGCCGCTTATCAAATTACTGATGGTGAAAACTTGTAGGAAACCGATTTCACATAATTTCTCAGTATGCTTTACTCATTTAGCTAATTCAACTTCATTTTCTCTATTTGTTAGCAAATCGCCAATTTTTCCAAAAGTCTCTTTCGATAGTCAATCAGAACCTATTCTTATTTATTATTTAACATAAGAGTATGCAAATTAATAACGCAAGAACGCAATAAGACCCTCGATTTATAAGGCTACGTAGGTTCACACAAGTCTTTTGATCTCTATATTTACCTACGCTGAATTATCCAAGATCTATCCTATAATCCCCTCTTTTGGAAACAAATCACAAGACTAAAATCATTTACTTAATGGCCAGTTAATTAAAAGCATTAGGCATAGAATAACTCAAACAAACATTAATGAAAACTATTTCAGATTAGCATCAAAGAGCAAGCATAGTTCGAAACTGGCTACATCATTTTCCTAGAATACAAAAATTTAGTTTATTCCGAAAATTAAATCCGACATAACAGATTTCACCATATTTTCTTCTATTTGGAGCGTACGGGAAAGATCATCACTCGCAGCACCACCGTCGCACGTCACAAACACCCCGAACACCGCCGTTGTTCACCGCCTTTTGATTTTAAAATGATATTATTTTTGCGTTTCTTCGACTCTCCTTTGCTGGCAGTGTGTGTATCTTCGCAGCAACCCCAAAAGAAAACCACAAGAAAGATCCCCAAAAAAATAACTTTTAAAAAAAACTTCTCTGTGTGGTCCGGCCTCCCTTCCGTGTCTCACCAAAAAAATAATTTATTTTTTTCTCCCGTATGGTGCGACCTTAATCTCCAGCCCCAGTGCACCCTGCCCCCTTTTCTCCCTTCTTGCGCATAGCCTCCCACAAGGAAACCCTATGCCCCTTTTCCCTTTGACTTTTCCAACCTCTTTTTTATTTCCTTCCTTTTCCTTTCTTTCCTTTCCTTTTCTTTGTACCTAGCGCCTCACCCTATTGAGATGACCCGGCTACATGGCCAGGTCACATCTCATTTTTGTATTTTTTATTTTATTTTTTCTTTTTTCAAAGGTACACGAACTGCCCTCCTCTTTTAAACCCATTTTCGACCCTCGTATAGCTCGTAACTATCAAATCTTAAAACACGAAAGGTGTTGAGCTCTTTTTCAGCTTTCCCCATAATTTTGAATCCATAAAACGGCGTATGCTAACTTCACGTCTAATTTTGATCTTGATGCGTCCAGTATTTCACAAAATGCAAAACATGAAAATTGTAGAGCATTTTCTTATCTTTCTATGACATTCTAAATCATCTGAATCGGAGGTCAGATGAGAGAGTTACGCATAGATTGTAAAGTACCTTCGGTTTTTAGCTTCCAGCAGTTGCTCTGCAATAAAAAAAAACACCAAAATTTCGTACATTACTCAATAAAACCCAAATTTTATAACAATGTTAGAATATTGAGCATAATTAGGCATTTAAATAAAAAAAAATATAATTTGAAATGCATGAATTAAAGTACCTAATTACGCAGTTTAAGTGCGTAATAAAAGTTCTCACTAGACCAAGTAGCGAGATTTGTTTCGGCCCTTCAACAACCCTCTCCCCTTCAGTTTTGTACGCGAACAGAGAGCATAGGGCAACGTAGACGTAGATAGACCAGTGAGGACTGCATGTGACCGTTGCTGAAAGAAGATTGCAGAGGTCGTACGTGTCATGCCCCAAACCCACAAATGGGTCCCATGTGTGAGTATAGTAACCTAACATGTCTTTGTATCAATTAAAACATACATGATACTACTCTGAATGAGGGTCCGGCCCTGTGGGGTCCACGTAAACCCTATACACATTTACATACATATCCACACTAATGAAATACGCAACGAAAAATGTTCTTTCTATACATACATCATACCATATCAGAGTCTATACAGAACTAGGATACATGTTCCTAAAATTGCAGTGTACACTCCGGGTGTCTAGACAACCCAACAACGACCACCCGGTTACAAAACTCTTACTTACATAGGTACTAAATGCTTCTAACCAACACCCCCGCGTCCAGATGCTAGGATGCTAGTTTCAGCTACCCGAAGGACCTGAAAAACATTTGTATATTCGGGGTTAGACACCTTTCGGTAAGGAAGAAAGCCGATTATATCAATGTGTGGCATATGAGTGTTATTTCAACATAAAACATAACATAATACAATACAGTACAATACAGTTCAATACAGTTCCAATATTTTTCACATTCCAGTTCTAGTACATATGATACCCAAACATACGGTCAGTGTCATCACACTAAGCACCCAATTACCCTACGATAATCAAAGCTTCACAGCGATAACGTTGCCAATACGAGCACCCAATAACCTACGATAACTGAAGCCTCACAGTGATATCGTTGCCATTGCGATGTAGCACACACCCATCGATGACCAGTCGAAATGAACAAGCGATATTTCACACCCTCGGATATATAGTCGGACACTCTCGCCCACAATAATTAGCCAATATATGGCGTCAGCGTACAGTAATTAGCCTCCCTAGTTGATTTAGTGTACAATAATTAGCCACACTTATTTGATTTACTAAACCTGGAACAATTTTGGAACTCATGCACTTACACTCATTAGCATATGGTAATTAGCCGCTCCTAATTGTTTTTACAAAACCTGGAACATTTTACATACAATAGTTCATTCCATACTTATTTGGTATACAAAAAATCATATCATTTTCAGTTCAAGAATACAGTTTAATACAAATAGAGTACGCTCATCTCAATACTATAGTTTTAATAGAACATATGATTTCCCAAAAAAAATAGAGATGATACCCAAAATCACCAAATTTTCTCAAAAATTGTAACTCGAAAATCCCATATTTTTACCTGATAGATTTCCTAAATAAGTAACCAAAACATACATACGATCGTAAGCTACAAGTTTACCAATCTCGACTTTGGAAATAACTGATATAAACAAAATCCCCTTACCTTTCCTCGAATACTAAAATACGAACTCTACGACTCCAAAACTACGAACCGAGTCACCAAAACCTAAACAACGAAGAATTGTACTTCACTATAATTCTTACTGCTACACATATTCTAAAACGAAATTGAAAGTGGACCTTTACCTTGGATTTGGGTCAAAACCTGAAAATCCTTGAAACGATTGTCCGATCCACTAAAAACGTAGAGATTCCTCCCATGATCCAGGCAGTAACGTCAGATCATCGAATTAGGCGATGAACGAAGAAGAATCAAAGAGAGAGATCCCGCTGGTTCTAGAGAGAGAGAGAGAGGGAGAGAGAGAGAGAGAGAAAGAGAGAGAGAGAGAGAGAGAGAGAGAGAGAGAGAGAGAGAGAGAGAGAGAGAGATAGGATTTTAGCTTACTTAGCCATGAAGTAATGAAATAGGATATTTATAGCCCCATTGACCTCCAAGATCTGTATCGTCCTTTCTGACTGTCCATCAGTCTAGGGGTGGAACACTATACTGAAAGTAAGCTTTGTCCCCAGTGCCTCTTGTAAATTCTTCCAGAATCGAGAAGTGAACCTTGGGTCTCGATCTAAAACAATGGACACCGGTACCCCATGCATTCTGACTATCTCCTACACATACAAATCTGCTAGCCTACTTAGAGAGTAACTAACCTTCATTGGTACAAAGTGAGCAGATTTGGTCAACATGTCCATGATTACCCAGATGGCATTATGCCTGTGTAGTGCTGGTGGTAACCCGATGACAAAGTCCATGGAGATATGCTCCCATTTCCACTCCGGGATGCTCAATGGTTGCAACAGCCCCTCCGGCCTTTGATGTTCAACTTTCATCTACTGACTCGTCAGACATTACTCCACAAATCGAGCAATCTCCCTTTTCATGCCACTCCACCAGAAAGACTTGTGCAAATCCTGATACATCTTCGTACTACCTGGATGTACTGTATACAAGGAACGATGCGCCTCTCCCAGAATTGTCCTCTTTATACCCTTGTCATTTGGAACACACAGCCTGGTCCCAAACCTCAGCACACCTCCCCCAGAGATGTTAAAATCTGCGGCCAACCCTTGCTGCACCTTCTCAACAACCTCGACTAACTCCGCATCATTAACCTGCGCTACTTTAAGCCTCTCAAATAATGTTAGATGGATCACTAGCTAACAATGAAAGTCTGATGATTACCATCCACCAACTTCATGCCAAGACTTTCCAGATCCCATCTGATATGATGTTGAACTACTACTGCAGATATTGACGCATGCTCTGACTTCCGACTTAATGCATCGGATACCACATTATCTTTTCCTAGATGATAACTAATGGTGCAATCGTAGTCCTTGATCAGTTAAAGCCACATTCTCTGCCTTATGTTCAACTCCTTCTGTGTGAAAAAGTATTTGAGACTCTTGTGGTCCGTGAAGATCTCACATTGTTCACCATACAAGTAGTGTCTCTAAATCTTCAACGCATATACTACTGCCGCCAACTCCAAATTATGAGTATGGCAATTCTTCTCATACTCCTTGAGTTTCCAAGAAGCATAAGCAACTACTTTCCCTTGTTGCATCAGCACACGTCCCAATCCCTTCAGCGATGCGTCACTGTAAATCACAAAACCAACGTCCCTAGATGGGATGGTTAAAACTAGAGTAGTGACCAGTCGGTGTTTCAACTCTTGAAAACTCTGCTTGCACTCTTCCGTCCAATCAAATCTTACACCCTTCCTCATCAACTGTGTTTGAGGGTCAGATAACTTAGAGAAACCCTCCACAAACCATTGGTAATATCCAGCCTGTCCTAGGAAACTCCAAACATCCAGCACACTCTTCAATTTCACCTAGTCGACCACTGCTTCTATCTTACCAAGATCAACTGTGATACCCCCCTTCAACACAACGTGGCCTAGACAGGCGACCTGATTTAGCCCGAACTCACATTTCTTTAGCTTAGCATGCAACTTTTTCTCCCGTAGAACTTGAAGTACCAACCTTAAATGGTTTTCATACTCTTCCAAACTCTTAGAATGTACCAAAATATCGTCAATGAACACTACTACAAATTGATCCAAGTATTCAGGGAAAACCTTTTTCATTATATCCATAAATATCGCCAGAGCGTTAGTCAACCTAAAAGGTATAACTAAGAACTCGTAGTGACCATATTTGGTTCAGAAAGCAGTATTCGCAACATCCTCAGTCCTTACTTTCACCCGATGATACCCTGACCGTAAATTAATCTTTGAAAAGACCTTTGTTCCCTGCAGCTGGTCAAATTGATCATCTGTATGAGGCAATCAATGCACATTCACATCGACCCATCCTTTTTCCTCACGAATAACACTGGAGCTCCCTAGGGCAAGACACTAGGTCTAATAAAGCCCTTGTCCAATAGTTCCTACAACTGCTCCTTCAACTCTCTAAGTTCAGCTGGAGCCATCTGATATGGAACTTTAGAAATCAATGCCTTACCTGGCAACAGATCAATGGTGAACTCCACCTCTCGATCAGGAGGTAAATCGGGTAAGTCTTCCACGAATACATCCGGATATTTGTTAACGACTCAGATATCTTCAAGTTTCATATCATCCCAAGGTGGTTCCTTCACACAAGCTAGGTACCCTTGACAACCCTCCAAGGGTAACCTTCTCACCTATATAGCCAATAGAATCTGTGGTGTCGAACGCACACACGATCCCACGAACTCATATTCTTGCTCCCCAGGAGGTATGAACACAACTACCTTCCTACGACAGTCAATCACTACATAACTAGAGAATAGCCAATCCATCCCCAGTATGATGTCGAATCCACACATGTCGCACACTACTAAGTTCCCTGATAGTAGCCCTCCCTGAATAACCATTGGACAGCTTCCTAACATCTTACTACATATCGTTACACTCCCAATCGGTGTAACATGAAACCATTCATCCATCACTTGGGTTTCAACCCCACATAGTTTAACAAAACTAGCAGATGTAAACGAATGGGTTGCTCCCGAATCAAATGAAACAATAGCTCTTTTCAAAACCAATAACATGATACCTATCACCACATTCCCAGCGTATTTTGCATCTACTAGAGTAAAAGAGTACATCCTCACCAGAGCCGTGCCTGCTTGATAGTTCCCCCAAGGAATTTGATTACTCCTATGGTTCTGGCTCGGTACTAGTATATCGCTCCTCTATGCCTTACAGTTTTGGGACATGTGGCCTGGTTTGCCACAGTTGTAGCAGTTACCACAGAATGGCTGTCATTCACCATCGTTCCATTTATGGCACTTGGCACATGGTGCAGAGGATGGATCCCCTTGAGAACTCTGTCACTCAATATCCTAGCGATACCCCAAACTATAGTTCTTCTTCTTCTTCCACTGTCCTTGTCGAGGACCAGTTTGAGAACCAAAAGATACTAGAATCTTCCTCTACTCCTATACTACCTCATCTCCCTAAAGGTCAACCTCGACTATAGTGGCTTTATCCACCAGAATAGAAAACTTTCAAATCTGCAGAATCCCCACAAGTCTGCGGATGTCATTGCACAGACCCTTCTTGAACCTCCGAGCCTTCTCATACTCATTTGAGACCAAGTACGGTGTGAAACAAGATAACTCGATATATCTGGTGGCATATCTCTACACCGTCAGGTTTCCCTACGTCGAGCTTGAGAACTCATCAGCCTTTGCATCACGAGTGGAAGCCGGGAAGTATCTCTCAAAAAATACCTCCTTGAAATGGCTCCAAGTCATATCAGATGGATGGACTCTCTGCTTCTCAAGCAGACTCACAGCCATCCACCATCTTTTTGCTTCTCAAGCCGGTTGAAAATAGAATAGAGAACCTTCTACTAGTCGCTGCAGTGTAGAACTTCCAATATCTTCTCGATTTTCTGCACCCAGTTCTCTGCTACTATTGGATCGGGTGCTCCCATAAATGTTGGAGGGTGCATATGGGTGAACCTCTCTATGGTACAACCTGTAGCAATAGGAGAGTGCTCACGTCTCCTAACACTTTGCCTAATCACATGTCACTCGCAGTCCCCTCGAAGCCACTATCCAAGTTGTTATCCTTGGGTTCCATTCTGAAAGTAAGATAGAAATCGGTTAGAATTTCTATATCATACACAGTTAACACAATTATTGAAAGCTAATCATGTTAGCTACAACTCTCACGGGTTCAGGTCTGTCTTGCCACATTAACACGAAATCATCAATGGTTTTCTGTGATTTTACTAAAATTGTCATTTCGGGAAAAACAAAAAACACCGCCAATGTGTCCCCATTTAAGAACAAAACAACCCTCGACCTACTCTACCCATTTTCTACTTCCTATACTCTGGCATGTACACAATACTATGCCTAACCAAGTCTACAAGACCTAACAACCTGGTTAGCTCTGATACCACGTTGTCATGCCCCGAACCTGCAAATGGGTCCCAAGTGTGAATATAGTAACCTAACCTATCTCTGTATCAATTAAAACATACAGATACTTCTCTAAATGAGGGTCTGTCCTGTGGGGTCCACGTAAACCCTATACACATTTACATACATATCCATACTCATCAAATACGCAGCGAAAAATGTTCTTTCCATACATACATCATACCATACCAGAGTCTATACAAAACTAGGTTACACGTTCCCAAAATTATAGTGCATACTCTGGGTGTCTACACAACTCAACAACGACCACCCGGTTACAAAACTTGTACTTACACAGGTACTGAACGAAGTTAACGGACACCCCCATTTCTAGATGCTAGGATGCTAGTTTCGGCTACCCAAAGGATGTGAAAAACATTTGTATATTCAGGGTGAGACACCTCTCAGTAAGAAAGAAATCAGGTTATATCAGTGTGTGGCATACGAGTGTTATTTCAGCATAAAGCATAACACAATACACTACAGTTCAACACAGTTCTAGTATTTTTCATAATCTAGTTCTAGTACATAGGATGCCCAAACATACGATCAGTGTCGTCACACTAAGCACCCAATTACCCTGCGATAACCAAAGCCTCACAGCGATAACGTTACCAATAGAAGCACCGGATAACCTCCGATAATCGAAGCCTCACAGTGATACCATTGCCACTACGGTGTATCTCACACGCATCGGTGACTAGCCGAAAAGAACAGGTGATATTTCACACCCTCGGATATAGAGCTGGACACTCTCGTCCACAGTAATTAGCCGAGACATGGCATTAGTGTACGATAATTAGCCAACCCTAGCTAATTCAGTATACGGTAATTAGCCACCCCTAGCTGATTTACAAAACCTAGAACAATTTTGGAACTCATGTCCCTATACTCATCAGCGTACGGTAATTAGTTGTCCCTAGCTATTTTTACAAAACCTGTAACATTTTACATACAACAGTTCATTCCACACTTATTTGGTATACAGAAAATCATATCATTTTCAGTTTAAAAATACTGTTTAATACAAATATGGGTACGGTCATCTCAATACTACAATTTTAATACAACATACAATTTCCCAAACAAAATAGAGATGATACCCAAAACGCCCAAATTTTTCCAAAAATTGTAACCCGAAATTCCTACATTTTTACTTGATAGATTTTCCCAAATAGGTAACCAAAACATACATACGATCGTAAACTACAGGTTTACCGATCTCGATTTCAAAAATATCCGATATAAACATAATCCCCTTACCTTTTTCCGAATACCAAAATATGAACTCTACGGCTCCAAAATTATGAACCAAGTCACCAAAACCTAAGCAACGAAGAACTATACTTCACTATAATTCTTACTACTGCACATATTCCGATCCACACAGTAACGTCAGATCGTCGAATCAGGCGACGAACGACAAAGAATTGAAGAGAGAGAGAGAGAGAGAGAGATCCCCCTGGTTCTAGAGAGAGAGAGAGAGAGAGAGAGAGAGAGGATTTTAACTTACTTAGCCATGAAGCAATGAAATAGAATAGTTATAGTCCCTTTGATCCAGCCAACCTCATCGACAATATAGCGCCTTCGTCGACGAATCATCCATACATTTCTTCAATGAACCGGTTCCTTTGGCGATGAACCCTATTCTGATATTTTACAGCACGTTCGGTATCTCTTCGTCGACGAGGCTCTAAATTTTGGTGACTAAGAGTATAAGGGCCTTTGTCGATGAGAACAATGGCTTCATTAACGAAGCCTACAAAATTTACCTTTTTACCCTTTTTCATTTATTTAATCTACATATCTCTAGTCGGGTTCTTACAGTATGTGTGGTAGGTGATTGTTGCCCGCCGAACGGTCCTCGTGAACGTTAAGGAGTACCTATATAAATGAAGGAGATGGGGTAAGTTAAAATGTATAACATTTGCTCATTTATTTTGAAATTGAAATTCTTAGTTCTGATTAAAGAGTTTGTTAGTTTAATTGATAAAATTTTTAGTGTGCCTTAAAATTTACTATGTAGCTCTTTCAATTTGCTATTTGAAGGCTTCATTTGGAAATGCCCAAATTTAACGTTAGTGTTTTTCTTGGTTCATTTCATTTGTTATGTGTTATGTGAAATTTAATTTTTAGTATGCTATAATGTAGTTTTATTAATATAAGTTTTTCTTATCTATATGTTGTAATGTAGTTTTATTAAGATAAGTTTTTCTTATCTATACGCTGTAATGTAGTTTTCTTAGTTTCATTCGTATGTTGTATGTTGTAAGGTTAGGGTTTTTCTTGTATTTTTAAGATAAGTTTTGATATTGTAATTTTTGTAATTGTGTTTGTTGCAAAATTGCAATTTTTGGATGCTATATTTGTTATGCTGCTTAGATTTTTTATTGTATTGATTTGTTATTCATTGATCAACTTTTCCAAAATTACATGCTTTTATATGCTCTCAAAAAATATCTATATATCTATCCAAAGATCATATGGCTTTTACTAATTAGTACTTTTATATATTTTTTAAAAAATTGATATTTAAAGGTTTTAATTATTAATAATATCATATATTATAAATATATAAGTAATAAGTAATTTTGAAAAATTATTTTAACTTTCAATTTTTAAAATATCTCATAACTCCATATTTTTAAAAAATCAAATAGTTAAGTAATTCTTTGCCACAAACTGCAAATTTCTTAAGCAAATATTGATCCAGTGTTGTAGTTTTTTGTTCATTTTGGTTTGTTCCATTTTAAAATAATATTGTTGGTTATAGTTTTATGGTCAATGAAGTTTGATTTTGAATTCCACATGGTATTGGATATAGTGTTTAAACGATATGAATAAATTTAAACAAGAACAACTATTTGTTTTTTAGTAATTTCATGCAATTGAGATTATTTTACATTAAAAATTTGTCAAATGTTAGTTTGCTACATCATGATTGAAGAATCATACTTATATTTGTTGAATGTCATCATGCAAAACTTCATACAAATATGATTTAATAATATTATTGCAATACGGGCATTAAATTTGAATTTATGTCAATTTGAAGAAAATAGTATTCAAACTTGTATTTAGTTTCATCTAGAAATTTATAGATTCAAATATGAGTCTTGTAATTCAAAGGTGCAAAATTATTTAACATCAGTTAAAAACACAAATAAAACCAAATACTAGGACAAATCACATATTTGGCTCATGTGGCAGTGACTCATTGGTTCTTTATAGAGAGAGGAGCTGCACCTTCACTCACCAGACGCAAGCTCAACTTATCCCCTTCCCTTCCAATTCGGCAATTCTATTTTGTGTCGAATGCCATGACCAAACATGGCTTCTTCCTTGCCATGCTGCTCTTTCTACTTTAACTCTCCGCTATTGTCTAGACCCACCTTTTCTAGACAAATTAAGCATCTCAATAAAGATTGAAATTGGCTCATTAATTGCTCTTTCTTGTTGTTTGCTAGCTTAGAAACCCAAAATCTAGTCTGCAATATGAACTAACTCAATTTAGTTCCTTAGGATTGTATGTTGATTGACCCGAATGCCACTTGTATGGTTGATGCAGTGACTTGTGAATTGCATGCCGTATAAACTTATATGATATCTAGCGCATGGTTTGTGATATGTAGGATGGGAAAATGTCCTATTTGTAGATGACATGCTTCAGAATGTAACGTCCCAAAAATAATTATTACAGGAGGATGTAGTGGATCCTAAAATTAAAAATAAAAAATAAAAAAAGAAATAAAAAATAAAATAAATAAATAAGTAAATAAATAAATTAAAATAATTAATTAATTATATAATATAATACAATAATATATAAATATAATATAATATGTTAATATATAATAATACAATAGAATATATTATATAAGTATATATAACATCTCCTGAAGCTTCTCAGCTTCAGGAGACCTTTCAAATTTTAGACAGAGAGGCCCCCCCTGTCTCTCACGCTACCTCTCATTCCCTCCGTATCTCTCTCCAACTCTCTTCAATTTTTCAGCTGATTTTCACCTGATCGAAAATCAGAAAATACCGTTGGACTCCATTCTCCACCACTGACACTTCTACCAGAGCGGATTTGTTATAGGAGTAGCGTTGGCATATCTCCTGGGGTAAGCTCAATTCTCACTTTTACCTTAATTTCTCGTAAATCTTAAGCCCAATTAACAATTAGACACCACCACGAGAATCTAGGGATGATTCTCTACAAGTCTAGCGGAGCGGATTTCTCGTAGGGTCGTCGTAGGAATAACCCCAAAATTAGGCTAAGGGGTTATTAAGCGGCTAATTATTATTTAGTTACTGTAGATTTGGAAATGTTAAATATTGGGCATTCTGAGGTTGAATTAGGGTTATTGAATTCAGGGCTCGGGTAAGCACCGCAGGTGTAATTTTGTGACCCTGCGGGCATAGTTCAGGAAATCGAGGTAAGTTGATTATTTTGGAGTTTAATAATTTATTTGGGTTATTGGGAGCCTAAGAAATGTTTTATGAAAATTATGTTGGAATTCTATTGAATGTTCTGGGGAAAAGGAAATTGTAGTTTTTTGTGCTAGAAATACCATGGACTCTGGATTGAATTGTGTGAGCATCCCAGTAAGACAAGTAACAGGAATAAATTATAGCAGGATTTTCGTGAAATACTGGTTCATTTAGTTGTGAAATGGATTATTATAATTTCCTAAATTATTATTATTACTATTATTATTATTATTATTATTATTATTATTATTATTATTATTATTATTATTATATGTTTGATAAATGAGATATTGTGTGGCATATGATTTTGGAAAAATGGTCAAATGAATATTGTGGCTTGTGACTTGAAATGTGGAAAATTTGGGAAAATTGATATGATAATTAATATCCTTGGAAAATGGTTGAAACTGGAAATGTTAACGTAATTTTTTGAAAAATAATGGAAAGGGGATAAATGGATGTTAAAAGGATTTTATGGAAACAAGGAAAGCATGATATGTTAGTATATGTATATATAGAGATATATGAAATATGAGAATGATTTTATGAAATGAAGAAAATATGGAATATTGATATATGTCTTCTAGAATTGACGAATTATGTGAAATGTAATATATTTTCGTATGTACGTATATATTGTTATGAGATGAAACAGGATGTGAAATGCTGGGAATACTACAATGTGGAAATTGACATATGAATACTGATTTGTGAATAATGAATGTGAATATAGGAAATGTAAACATTGCAATGTAACAACTGCAATGCATGTATATATAGGGAAGTGGAAAATGATAATATAAGAAAGTGAAATGGTGAAAAGGAAAAACCTTGATGGATGAATATGTAAATCCTAGTGATGAGTTATGATATCGAGTATCGTACTGATGCTATCGGATGAAAAGTGCAACCACACGGACTCGCGAAGCATTTGCGGTGGCTGTGCGAATGGGCCAGAGTAGGGTTGTATATTGCCCCTAGATTCTGGACCACGGTATGAGGTAGGCCATTCATTACTACAAACATACTTAAGTTATTATTTGATCTAACTGGGTTGGCTAACCGCGGTTAAATTCAACCTTTGGGCCGCACAACCCTAACCATAGGGGGAAGCATGGTGTGGAGAAAAATCCTCAAGACAATCATGGGTTACAGAAACGACATGGTACAAGGTACTAAGGATACCCATGGGCTGGATAGTGAAAGGAAAGTGGCCATGAGTTACAGACATGGCATGGTACAAGGTACTAAGGATACTCATGGGCTTGCTAAAAGAAACATGGAAAATAAAGGGAAAAAGGGAAAAAATTATAACGAATAAGGAAATGAGAAATGAATGAATTTTAAAATATAGATAAAGCTTATAAAAGCTATGTTGAATATATATGCGATAATATGTATATACCAAAATTTTTCTCAGATGATTAACAGTTTGAAAGAGCTTTTATTTAATATTACTACTACACTTATATTACCACACACTATTAATAATTTATTCAGTCTTATTGAGATGTGTCTCACCCAAGTATTTAACTTTTTAGGGGACCAGGATCAAGCTGGTGATAGAGCTCCTAGATAGAGTGGTGCAGGGACCTTGATATACAGGGTGAGCGTATTAGATGGGATTTGATAACTTTTTAGGGTTTTTATGTTTGGAAATGTACGTTGGATATGTGTATGGATTTGGGTGAAATATACTCTAGTATGTGTATTTTCTATGGCATGTTTATACATGATGACTTCCATTGCTAGGTGATTTTTTTTTATGTTATGACCTAGTATACACGATACCCAATGTGGGTTGGGTTATATGCATGGTATCAGAATTGATGACATGGCCGATTGGTGTGGATAAAAAATTAAATAAATTTTTTTTAATGGAAATCGAGGTGTCACAGGATTGTTGATAAGAGTTTTTCCAAAATAATCAAAGTTTATAAACCATGTGCCGAATGATTAACAAATGTTGCATGCTGAACTTTATTTTAAAGGATTACCACATAATGAATTAAGTCATGATTATAGTTGATTAGCTTGGCATAAATGAACAGATGTCTTATGCGATGTGCTTATATATACAATTCTATTTTTTGTAGGTCTTTACTATATCTTGAGGGTCGATCAAAATGGCAAGAAGCTCAAGCAGTGTTCCAATGACAATGTTTCTATATATGGGGGGAGGCCGGGGGGGGGGGGGGAGGGGGAAATTATCACCAAAGTATAAGGTGTTAGTTATAGTACTAAGCCGGTTCAACCAATTCGAATTGGCCATAGGTGTAAATTAAATAAATTGTATACAAAGATATACAAATATTTGCATATTGATCCAAGTCAATATGCATTGCGGGAGGCTGCAAGATACCCTATGCGAGGGTTCAATGATACATTCCTCTGTGAGGTTGTTCCCATAATTGATGATTATGGTCTGCGCATTGTGTTGGATGCCCATTGCATAGGTCCAACATATTTAACTTTGCAGTTACATGTCAAAACCATTCCTTAAATGGGTGTCCCCGTGGATAGGCAACCGGGGGTGCCTGTCGAGCATTTGGCTGAAGTGGAGGAAGACACCCAACAAACACGTCATTATGATATGAGTGTGGAGGTTGGTGGTAAGCCTATGGTGGATTTCAAAGAATGTTTTGGATCATCGTTAGAGCTGCCGACATACGAAAGACCTGTTCTTGACACGGATGATTGGGGAGGTTGCGAAGAAGTTCTGACAGAGGGTCCAGGATCATTGTTCACTATTGCAAACAACGCGTTAGATGAGGGGATGAACATTGCGAATTATGTTAATCTTCAAGATAAAGACATGTGTGAGCAGGAAACAGGTGAAGGGTTAAATGATTTCCTCGATGATGTGAACCCTCCCTCGTGAAATGAATGATGCCGTGTACGATGCCCAATTTATGGACGTACCTCTGATGTATGGTAAAATTGACGTAGATGCTGCATATTTATTTGCGGAAGAGGAGCTTCCTATATGGGCTACTCGTTGGGATGAATCCTTTGAATAGAGTAGGGGGATGCTATTCGAGTTGAAGGACCAATTGATAGCGGCAGTGCGAATATATCATGCTCAAACCCACCATGACTTCCACATTGTGCGATCTACCCCAATGTTATGGATTGCTAAGTGTAAAGAGTTTGATTGCGGATGGAGAGTGCATGCAAAGTATCAGATGATACACCAATTATTCGAAATCACCCAATATGGTGGTTTGCACACATATTTGAATGAACTTCTCTCACAGGACCATAACCAAATCACATTGTCCTTCATTGCTAGGGAGATAGTGAATATGATAAGAGGAAATGCGTCGACATCAATCACCACATTAAAAGAGTTCATAGATTATTGCTTCAGCTATTTGATTTTGTATAAGAAGGTTTGGTTGGGTAAACAGAAGGTAATTGCCCAAGTATTCGGAAATTGGGAGATATCCTATCAAATGTTGCCGAAGTGGATGGAAGCAACGTGCACATACAATCCAGGGACTATAGTTAAGTGGAGGTGGACTACTGTTCCACATAGCGAGACTATTCAGGGTTTTCCTCTCTGCCCACCCATTATATGTGTCGATGGGACACACTTGTATGATTAGTACAAGGGAAAACTCTTAATTACGACATTCCCGGATGTAAATAGGCAAATATTTTTCATTGCATTTGCTATTGTCCAAGAGGAAAGCCTAGATACATGGAATTGGTTTCTATGTTGTCTTTGTTCCGTTACTGATAAGGATGACATTTGCCGTATATCAGATCGGCATCTAGGAATTCTTACTACAATGCAACACAATCCTAATTGGAAATCACCACGTGCCCACCACCGATTCTGCCTTTGACATGTGGTCAACAACTTTAATACGAAAGTACGATGTGTCAATCTCAAAAGAATGGCTGAGGGAGCATCAAGTAAGAAAATTTGACAAGTGGATGGAGAGAATATTCCATGAGGGTGGAGAACTAGCAAACTTGTTTTTTAGTTAGATCCCTCCTCATATATGAACTCAGTGCTACGATGGTGGAAGAAGGTATGGGAACACGACAACTAACCTTGTGGAATGTATCAACGCCATCTTGATAGGCGCTCATATCCTCCCAATAATGGTCATTGTGCAACTAACATTTTATCGCATTGCACATTATTTCAATATCCAACGGGAGACTGCTCGTAATGCAATATCTTGAGGAATTGCATTCACTCTGCATATCCTACTAGTGATGGAAACAAGGAAGCTGAAGGTGATTAGACATCGAGTCACGACGTTTAACCAATCTAGGGGTAGTTTTAGCATCACAACCGTGCAATTAGGGCTATATAAAAGAAACAATAATCAAACTTTGAGTATTTAGGGTAGGCACGAATGCTCATGTGGGAAGTGGCAAGCTTTACACTTTCCCTTCTCCCACCTTCTCGCTGCATGTGTAGATACAGGGCTGAAAGTTGTCTAGTATGTTGAATCATGTTGGAGCACTACCGAGCACTATGCGACATATGCCGCAGATTTTCATTTGATTATGCACAAGGCGTACTGGCCAACATCCTCTTTTCCGAATTTTTAGGCAAATCATGCATATGTTTAACATAAAGTTCAACCTAAGAGTTCACGTATACACAATGAGATAGGAGCAAGGTAAGGTAAGAAGAAGATCATGTGCAACATATGTCATCAAGAAAGACATAACCGCCTAAGGTGTCTAAGAAGGACACAACCTGGGGATGTAGCTGGGCCTTCGCACTGACTTATCACTTATAGGGGTTTGTGTACACATTCTATTATTATTATATTTACTGTATTTCACTAGTACCTTTTGCAAGATCGATCCAGGGCCGTTTGATGCCAGTGTTTTGATAATGGGTGATGAGCATCGGTTTAGCCGAGTGTGGGCTGATTCTCACGCCGACCCCTCTTATTGCGAGGGGGCACGCAGTTAGTCCAGCACTGGATAGATGTAGACGCCCACATCATTAGATGGATATGAGATGCGGGCTTTTATAGGATATATCGGATTGGCCATATCCAGTTGGATTGGCATCTCATGACTGCTTTTGTGGAGCGATGGAGACCAGAGATGCATATGTTCCAATAACCGAATGAGGTGGCGACTATCACCCTCCAAGATGTTGTTGTTTTGTTTGGGCTGCCGATTGATGGGAGGCTCGTCACTGGTCGTATTGTTGGACTAGTAGAGGAGGAGGCAACTGGTTAGAGAAGAGCACTACACCTTATGTGTGAGTGATTGTTAGGGGTGGTGCCACCTGCTAGTGAGTTGGTTGGTGCCCATATCCACATGCGGTTTCTTGAGAGGGAGATGTTTCACCAGCTCTCGACAGATGCAGATGCGCATACTATAGTGTGCCACGTATGAACCCATCTGTTGCGTTTGATATGTGATACGCTGTTTTGTGATCTTTCGGGGAGTTTTGCACATCTGATGTTCCTTCCACTCCTTGCGGACCTAACAGTGATTTGCTCATATAGTTGGGGGTCTGCAATGTTATCGTGGCTTTGTTGGGAGATGTGCTATGCTACTAACCAATCACGGAGGGAGATCTCTAGCTTACTCCGCTTACTACAGGTTTAGGCCTAAGAGAGATTTACATCCTTAGCTCCTAGACGCCGTGGTGTCCTGTGTATTTAGAGGGATGAGCACGGTCATCCGATTGACCTAGTCCCACTTGCATTCCGGTTATTAACTTCATTTAAAATGCATTCGTGGTATAAGTACTAAGAATACTAATTCGTAGTACGTACTAGTCGTTACACCTACTAACTTACATTTTATATTGTACAGATGGAGGGGTGAGTTGAAGGCACCGTTGGTTGCGTAACACATGTTGCCCTAGTATAGGTTCGAGTTGGACATGCACTGGGAGCATGAGGTATAGTCTGATTCAAGTGTAGCACCTCATAATCATTTTCTATCATATACATATAGTTCTCTTACATTTTACTTATGTTTAAGTGCAGTTCATATGGACACCCTGCACGGCTGATATTCTAGCCGACCTACCCATTGATTATACAGTTGGGAGGGACCTGTGGGTAGCCCAAGTGCCAGTTATATGCTTTCATATTATCTGGTTGTATCTCCCTAACCGAGTTATGCATTAGTTTGGCTATCGGTAGGGTATTCTCGACTAATTTTTGACATCAGGAGTAGATGTATATGGGGAGGACGAACACAACATTGATGGACGCAGTCGAGGGGTCACAGACTAGGCAAGAGAGCACAAGATGTACGTGACTACATGGCATCATCGGTGAGAGTACATTATACCGGGAGTGGCAAATAACGGTCCAATGCGTCAGTATGAACCATACTAAATGTGGTCTTGGTCCAACACACGACGCGTCATGTATAGAACCTCTGATGTCTATATGAGTCTCATAAGAACACTTTAACGCACACCTACTTTTTTACTGTCTACATTACGATGTCAATGTGGTAACGAATTTTTTTCGTTTACTGCAGGTGTATGTACTACATAAGGTTGATATACTCTCTTCAGATCCCATTGTTCAGAGTTTAGCGAGAGTTGGATTGGACCTTGTCCACGAGGATGGCCGACGGATCCTTATATCTCGATAGGCCCCACATCCACGACGAGGTTGACCAGCTCCAGTACGAGGAGATCAAGCAGCTTCCTCCAGTCATCCATTGAGTCTGACCTTCTCGCCGCTCGTTGTACAGGCAGAGTAAGTATTCGGCTCGTCTGCACCATATGCGCCTTCAACAAGGGCCGATATTACGGGTCCGTCTAGTAGACAGGTAGACACCCCGTTTGACTTTGCTGCCACCCTATCAATGTCATACCTATTAGACGACCTTCTCGATGCGGAGGAGGTGGATGCACCCACTATGCCACCTCGGTCTTGTCTAGAGCCTTCCTATGCGTTAGCTCCCCATTCGCTTCACCTGGATGTAGATGATGTAGTACCTATCTGCAGAGATGCTAGACATACAACATGTTGATGAGACAAGGCACCAGACACAGGTGAGCAGCTAGGAGAGGGCAAACGCAGATGACAGCCACCCCGAAACCGAAGACGACCTCCATGCTGCATGGAGTAGTAGGATCAATTATTTTTATTTCATTTGTACAACATCTTTTTTTTTTTTTCATTTGAAAACCATCATTGCATTATTTATGTATAATTAGGAATATTTATTCATTTTCCACAGCATGTATATGTGAATTAAAGTTGTGTATGATAGGTGTGAATGAAAGTTGTGACCATTCCCACCTTCCCAATTAAAATTATTTTCTTTTAATAGTTGCATGGATTTGAACAGGTGCTCTTATGTATTGTTTCCCATGGACTTATACATGAAACTTTTGAATGAAATTTGTGAACATAATGGTATCGATTGCCAAGGATAAACGTTTTCTTTGAACAGGTGCATGGATGAATATGATCATTTTTAAAAGGAGATTGCTGAAATTTTTACAGTAATTTGATACATTGAATGTGTATGAAAGTTAGGAATGAAATTTGTGAATATACTGGTATCGATTTTCTAGGAAAAATATTTTCTTTGAGCAGGTGCATGGATAGGATATGGTCCTTTTTTAGAAGGAGACATTGTCGAAATTTTTACAGTAATTTGATACGTTGAATGTGTATGAAAGTTGTGAATGAAATTTGTGAACATACTAGTATCAATTGTCTAGGAAAAATATTTTTTTTGAACAGGTGCATGGATGAGATATGGTCATTTTTTAAAAGGAGACTTTGTCGAAATTTTTACAGTAATGATTCTTTATATAATTGGACGCCCACACCACACAAATGATATTATTCATATTATAGAATATTGGTTCAACAACAAATAAAAACTATAATTTAAGTTTTGTAACAACCAATGATAAGTTTTTAATTTAATTTTTGTACATTAATGATAAATTAATTATATTTTAAGAATTAGTTAATTAGAACATGAGCTTGTAAGTTGCAAAGTGGATATGCATATCGAATTTTGAGCTCCAATACGTACTTGATATTATTCATATTATGGGATACTAGGTCAACAACAAATAAACAAATCAAAGTGCATAGCTGGATATGTGCAATGGGAGTCACTAGTCAACAATATAACAGTCATACATTATAAATATACACTAATAACAAGATTAGTTTTAATTAAAACTATTCAATAACCATTATTTCAGTAGCTACAACGGCCCGAATCTACTTACACATATGGAAGAGAATGAACAAGATCTTGCAGGTCATTTGTAGAAATACCAATCTCATCGAACAACACATGGTAATGTGTGGGCCTTGTGGTCCCCAGCAAATTAAAGCAAGCAGTAAAATAATTACAATTGGCATATATGGTTGAAAGGCGTAAATAAATCTAATTATCCCACCTCATTAACATGTGAAAAAGTAATTGGAATTCTAGATTGTTAAATAGCCAATTTAAGAATTTGTTTATATCTCCCAACCAACAAGGCCTCAAAAGACGGAAGAAAAAGGAAATAGCGGTGTTTTAACTAGGCATTAGTTCACATTTGAAAACATGGTATCTACAGCTACAACATTCCTTTGTACTATAGCAAAGTCCTCCCGAGTACATCTCATGTGGAGATGACCTAGTTGATCTCATAGATAAAACATGGAAGGGCTTAAGATGCATCGATTTTAGTATTAATTAGAACCAATCAAACCAATAGGTCAATATGAGAGGGGAAGATAAATGAAAATTGATGAGATAGACAACAAAAAATGCACCGACAATTTACTTGCAGCTTAAGATCAATCATGTACATTAAATTTAGCACAAACAAAAAACATGAAAATTCGACTATCAAAAACCAGGTTCTTAATTAATACCACAACTTCATGTTTATACTCACAATCATTCCAGCATGTGCGCGTAGGTAGAAATCATTGTTTCGGGGATGGCAAACTTTGTTGTCTATGACAGTTCCAATAAAGTGAAAAACCAAAACAAAATAGAAACAAAATAAGGGACATGTATACGCAATGTTGTAAGCAGTTTTCCAGCTTAAGCTTATAGAGTAGCTTACCAAGAGGAACATTGTCTAGATACCCACCATCTTCGAAGAACTTGGTGTGATGATTCTTCTGAGCAACAATTACCACAAATTTGGGACACCACTTCTCATCAAGGAACTTACATACCTACACATATGGAACATTGTTAAACAAATTTAGAAAAATTTAAGATCATAGATCTATTTCAAATTAATCCAAGGAAATAGTTGGGGTAAAAAGTGTAAAAAAAGGACTTGGATAAGCACAAACACCTCTATAATTTGATCCAACTCAATGTTCAAAACCTGGTTGAACTGGGATTTGCTAACCCCATCCCTAAATCAAACAATTAACTAACTAATGAGTGAAGATTAATCTAAGATAAATGAAAAAAATAATTGATAAGCAAATCATCCTTTTAATACTTGATAACATTAATACTTTGGATCCAAATTATATGGATATCTATGTTATCAAATATTAAAGACCATATTTTTGTTTCTATTTAGGCGAATGATTCAAGCAACAAAAGGAATTTTTTTGGGGGGTTTCAACATGCTAGTAAGGCCCAAAGATTATCTTTATACAATGCTACAACTTCTCTAATATCTGCAAGATAGTTAATGAATTGTACAAGCGAAGGAGAAAAAAAAAATCTTATACACACATGGTGTACAAATCTAGAAGACGACATCAAATGAGAGATGCAGTTTTTGGACTTCCAGAATGTATAGTATAGAGGTAGGTTGGAGTTTTCATCTTTTCTAAACAATTAGGGGAAGAGAAGCATATATATAAGTGCTAAAAATGACAAATAAAACAATATCAAAGCTGAATGTAATTACCTGAACAAGATGGATCAAGCACCCAGAAAAGGCTCTTATCAAAGCCACTGCTGATGATTTCCACTAGTACACTTTAGCCATTAATTAATTATATCTTCTGAATAAAGAAGAAGAAGAAGTAGAAGGAAAATGATAGTTAGGAAAGAAGAAATTGAGGCTGCAAGGATGGTACAACCACACGTCTTTCTAAATTCTTGGCACTCGAAATGAGATTGTGAAATTGGAGCCTTTTCCTGTAATAAGCATATAATGACTACTATGTGGATCATTCCTATTGATGGTTGGTCATTGTACTTGAATAAGGATCAACCAAAGCAAAATATATTAAAGCAAAATAATCCATCCATATGTTGCCTCCTACTGTTACAAACTCACATTTTAGAAATTTCATTAAGACATTTTTTGACAAATAAATAATGCTTGCAAGAAATTCATAGTGGTGACACCAAATAAGTACCATGAGTTCCGCATGCACAATTTATATGATCTACTACAATCAAGAAAAATAAATAAGTGACTTGGAATTCCCTATGTAGAAGTGTTGAACTTAATAAGTGTTGATAATAAGTGTTGGATTGGAGAAGCCCTAAAAGTTATATGTGGCATTTGATTGTGTTGGCTTTGGTGTAATCCCGAGAGGGGGGGGGGGGGAAATTGGAATTTTTAAACTTTTCCTAGGTTATGTTCAAATCAACAAGTAGTATAGCTCAACCTAGAGTGAGTCTAAACAAATACCAATTACCCAACAAGAAATTAACTAAGCAAATAATCAAAGCAAATATAGCAGACTCAGTTTATCCCAATCATTCATAATATTTAAATCATGCACCTATTTATAATTAATTAAATATAAGCATACATGTGCAAGAAATTAAAGTGCAGGAATTGAAGAGTAGACACAAGATATGTTTTCAAGGTTTGGCCAATCCTGCCTACGTCCCCGCCTCTAGCTCGCAAACCCAAGGATTCCACTAAATCTCACTTCACGGGTAGAGTGACACCGAATACAATACTAGGTCAAAATATCAGGGCTGACCTCAACCTTTACAACCAATTCTTACGGGCTGGATTAACACCCCCTCAGGTTACACCTGGAATACAACAGATAATCAACACAATTTCGCATACAATTTCAATGCTTCTAGCATAAGAAGATTTGTACAATATTATGATCTAGAATATATGCACTCACAAATGATAAGATCTAATGCTCAAATGATATTTGCTAAAACACTATTTCAGGTCTCAATAACAATATATGTATGTGTGTATACGTGAGAGTGAATGCCTTTGATTCAAGACAGATATGATCAGTATATTATCAAAAGAACTTTGAATCTCAAATAGAAAATTTAACAAAATATTTTTAAAGTATAAGCACAAACGAGATTATGGTTCAAGCTTGCTCAAAAGTATTTTATCGAAAATGCAAGCAAGCTTTCGAATATGGCAATGAAGATTCCAAGACTCATAAGCTAACAAAAGTTCTTCTCAAAAAGATATTTATCAATCAAATATATTGAGAAAGAACCCTAACTTTACTCTCCAAGAAAACTATCAATCAATACATGAAAATGAGAGTAATGAGTTTCAAGAACAAATCCATGTAGGCACACACCAAGTGAAAATCAAACTCCCTCTAACTTGCAATTAGTTTGCAAGAAAGGAGTAAACAAAAATTACTCTCTGGTTTTGAAAAGATTTTTCAAGAAAAAATATATGAGAGTATGAAGTATAGGCTTGAAGATATGAAAAATATGCAATGTAGGCTGAGGAAAAATCAGAGAGAATTTTTGTCTAATTATGTTGCTATTCGTGTGCTAATATGGACAAATGAGGGGTGTATATATATATATAATTCCCTTAATTTTAGACCATTAGGGACATGGAGGGAATTTCTTAAAAGTTTTGTTAATAATTAACCCCTGTTTAAAACTAATTACCACTGTTAAAAATATGGCAACTCGAGAGATTCGGTCGCTTGGCCCTTAGGGTCGGTCGCTTGAACAGACACAGTCAAAAAAGTTTACTTTTTGACTTCAGGTGCCTGAGTGAAGGTTCAGGTGGCTGGGCTAAGACGATTTTGCAAATACTTAAAGTTCAATCGCCCGGTGGTTAGTTCGTTCTGCCGAACTTCATACTTCAGTCGCCTAGTGTATATTTGAACTTTGGAGTTCGAGCGTCTGGGGAAGGTTTAAGTGACTCCCCTTATGTTCGGTTGACCGTGAACAGTATGTTCATTTGAATCTTACCTATGTCATTGATCGAGATGTTTTCAACATCATGAGTTCGGTCTCCCGAAGCCCTTTCAAGATTAAAGGAAGGTCCAAATATTTGCTTAAATTTCACCCCTACTTGCATAGATATGATTTGTGAGTTAAAGGGAATTTTTCATGTGGTGCTTGAGGACGTAAGGTCAGTCTAAGGCCTAAGCTTTTAAATTAAGCCCATAAATCGGGCGTCAGCCGATCAGGTTTGGTTACCTATGGTCAGCATATGACCTTTTGAGCATTTAAACTCTATCATGCATGCAGATGGATTATTACAAACCGTATTAAATATTACAGACCCAAAAGAATAAATGCAAATACAATAAGCAAATGGTCTTCATTCATTTTGTTCCTCAATCTCTTTGCTCTTCAAATGCCATATGTGATATGATATTTGCAGTCCTTATGACTTCCTTGTGTTCTTAACCTCAATGCATGCAAAGGATGATCATGTTTCAAGAGCTCAGTGCACAGGTAAGAACCATTGGATTTGTATTAATCAAAATAGGAATGACTCATAGAGTCAACAGATTGTATTTAAATAAGTGTTATTTATTAGTTTTAAATATAATTTAAATTATAATTATTAAGATTTTTAGTTAAAAAATTTAATAATTATTATTTTTAATTAATATTAAAATATTTTCTTCCAAATAAAATAATACAAGATTTCCCTTTTTAATTAAATATAATTTTGTTATTAGTGTATATTTATAATGTATGACTGTTATACTAATTTAAGATAAAATAATATTTTTAATTAAATTAAAAATTTTAATTTATTCTATGTGAAAATTTAAATTAATAAATGATTCTTTGCTCCAAAAATTTAATTTATTAATAAATAAATAAAGGAGAACACAAAAAATTGTAACAGTCCATGTTACAAATTGCAGCCAAAAAGATTTTTGGAAATGGAATACTTAGGATTATTAATAAAAAAAATTGAATGCATAGTAAATCTCGTGGTTTGGTCTAACGAGATTTAAATGGTAAGCCAATCGAGTGTTGACACATTACAAGAAAATCTCGCCACTTGGTCCAGTGGAATTTGTTTAAATCTCGCTTGACCAAGCAGCGAGATTACTTGAGTGTCATTCTGGGAAATATTTTCCCGAATGGGTTTTATTTAATTTATTATTTTTAAAATAATAATAAATCGGGAAAACGTTCTTGTATTGTGTTCCTCATAATTGTTGGTGGAGCATGAATTTCCTATATTATCCCCATCTCTTTAGACCCGTTCAAAATTTTTGAAAAATATTTTTAAAATTAAAATTTATTTATTTTTTTGTCATATCTAACTGTTTTAAAACAATGAATATTTTTAAAAATTAATGAACAAATAAATGTAAATTTTATTTTTTACATTCTTAGCATTTAATTTTTAAAATTTTGGTAACTATACTACATCAAATTTTATTTTAAAAAAGCATTTAATGTCAAGAGAAAACATAATGGAGATCGAATGAGTTTTCCCCTTTTTTTTTCTTTTTGTTTCCTTTTCAAAACAAAAAACTTGATCCAAACATTTCTAAATGAAATAGAAAAATAAATTTACTTCTTTTTTTTTCTTTTCTCTTTTTTTTTTTTAATCCAAAAATGAGAATAAAAAGGTAACACTTTTTTCATTATATTTGCTCCCAATATTAACTATTGTTAAAAATAATTTTTTTCTCATATAAAAACATTAATAAAATATAAATTCTAGTGATGTGGTAAATAAAATAAGATATTTCCTAATTTGCATTAATATTGTTGGTGGTTGAATGCAATATTAAAAAATATACTTATCAATGTAATATTTTAAGAAGTTTTATTTCTTATTTGGAATTTTCAATTATTTTGAATATGTAGTTTCAAGGAAAAGTTATACTTTCCAATCATTATGTAATGTGAACTTAAAGTCTATTTTGTATCATTATTATTTTTTATTTTTGTTTCAGTTTCTATGTAGTAAAAAAATGAATTATAAAAATGTGTTTATTTATGTTATCAATTTTTTTATTGATTTTTTATGTTGTTTTTAAAAAAGTAAAAAAAAAACATAAATTAGATTTTATGGTTTTTAATTGTTTTGACAATCTATTTCCATAAATTTCAATATGCAAAAATAGTTCTTTTAGATTAGATCATTTATGTTTATATATTTGTAAATTAAAACTTAAATAAATAGATCATATGAACTTGAATATAATTAAAATTAAACATACATAAATTTAAAAAAAATAAAAATATCAATTAAAAAATAATTTTTTTACTATTTTTCAATTGTTATGTCCAATAAAACCTTTACAGTAAAGAATATTTAAAAGTAGAACAATTAAGTAAATTAATATTAATAATAATTATTTTTATTATAATATTTTTGTAATGTGTATAATTTTACAATTTTATCATTTTAATAATATGTTTGTAATATTATTTGATTCATATACCAAAATAAGTATTTTAAATTAATTTTTTTTAATTTTATTTATTTATTTATAAATATTAACCATATAAGTTATTGATTTCTATTTTTAAATTTTTATTTTTTGTTTTCATTTTATAATTTTTTTACATAAATACTAGACAACTCATTAGTTGCCCTCTCTTTTCATTAAATAAAATGTAAATTTTTTCATGCACGCAAGTGTACCAAAGTCATGGATTCTTGAAAGAGGTGTTTGACCAAATAAGGTTTAAGAATCTTATTTTGATGATAACAAATCAAGGGAACTTAACATATTTGGTTAAGCGATGATGTTTCAGGTAACTCAAGTATCAAGATCAAGTGACTCAAGTGACGAAGTGCTTGACAAAATCTGTTAAAAGCTAGAATCAAATGTTACAAGATCTTATGAACCTAAACATTGTTAAAGCTTAAGGTCAAGCTAAACATGAAGAATAGAAGCTATACATTTAGACTTAGTGAATAGAAGTGTCATAATTGTTTAAAAGCCTCATGTAAGTACTTCGCATATTTTCAACATAAGTGTTTGAAGCTCTTAAGAATCTTTATTGACTTAGAGATATGCTTTTGAAAACCTCAAAAAATTTTTTTTTTTAAAGTCTCACGTAAGTTTTACAATATCAAAGATTTAAAGTGTTAAAAATTGAAGTTTAATAACTATTGCAACTTCAGACGACCGACTCTGATTGATCAGTTGACTGATGATTTTATGCTCGTGAACATTAAATAGAAAAAATAGAATCAGGTGACTGACCTCTCAGGATCAAGTGATTGACCCCATTCTAAGCACGACCACTTGCCACGATGCACTGCCAAGCGGCAGATTGTCTGAGACCCGCCAAGGGGAGAGCCTTATTCTAGGGCTTAAGCAATGCTGAGCGAGCACGAACGGATTTCGAAGGAGATGAGAGCACCAAAGGTGACTCTTGGGGATGTGTTGTTGCCCCTGGCACATTCTGCTGCGCCCCCGATAAGAGAGTCATCCCCAAATGTTAGCCCACGGCTTACAGAGGACATGCTCGCTCAGCTGGTGCTGTTCCATATGATTAGGCCGACCATGCCACTAGATGCTACCGCAGTGCCTCCGGTGGACACGTCTGACCGGCTGGTGCCGCTCCATCATGTCTTTACGCCACGCAAACTACCCTCCCCTCTTACCCCTAACTTGCATAGTATTCTAGAGGAAATGACACGGGACCGAGACGTCGCTGGAGCAGTAGCCGCCTCGCCTTGCTCGGCTAGTCCTGATTTTGATTTCGACTCTAATTAGGATAGGCTAGATGCTTGGGAACTTTTGATGCACTTTCTCTTTTGCTTATGTACTGTGCTCATGCACACATTTTCTTTTTGTTTCTTTATTTTATTTATTTTTCCTATATTCTGTTTTACCATTCTTTTGAATAATTGTACGTGTGCTTTGATGTTTCTATCTGCATTGTACTGCCTCTAAAATTAATGAAAATACATGGTTCTTTTGGTTTCTATCTATATTTTATGCTTCACTATATCATTACGTTTTTTTGGCTATTTCTGGATTTTATGTGGATGTTTCTTACATAGGTACACTAGTTGATTACGTAGCACCGTGAAGTGGAGATGGCACAGTGGGTGCATACGATGGAAATAGAGAACTAGCAATTGAAAGAGAAGGTGTTGACCTTTTAAGCCCAGCTAGAAGCCATGATGAATAGGCAAGCTCAGCTCGAACAAATGATGCGGCAATCTCGTCTATGTATGTATGTATGTATGTATGTATATATGTATGTATGTATGTATATATGTTATGTTATGTATGCATGTTATGTATATATGTATGTATGTACTTATATGAAAGTTTACAAACATTGCATGCTAAATTTGATGCCATGTTCTATTGTGTCCTACATATGAATGATGAATTCACGTAAGTTTGAAAGAGTAGTAAGTTGAATTGTACAGGAAATAATAACTGGTTATTTATCTCAAGCAAGTTATTTTGTACTCTATGTTGGAGGGGTAGCCTTCACCGTAAGATTGTTTTATGACTTTATGCAATTATTTATGGTTGTGGCTAGTTTGTTTTGTATTTATAAAGTTAATTTTTGGTTGATGCTAATGAATCTATCTAATGTTTAAGGTCCTTGGAAGCGAAAGGATCTTGCTGATTTTGGAATTTTCACTACATGCATTGCTCCTATTAGAGTTAACAACCAGTATCTTACAAATGTTTTGCTTAGGATCAATGAAAAAGTGTATCTTACCAACTCGCGAGTCGCCACTTAAAAGAATCACCCTAGCCTCTAATTCCACAAAGCACTTATTCCAAGCCTTAACCTTTGCCTCAGCTCTTGCCTTCTCACATTCCAAATCCTTCATCTTATTCTTTAGATAAGCAACAACCTCCTTCTCACCTTCACAAGAACTCCTCAAAGGCCCCAACAACGGTCACTAATCCCTCCTTCCTCCTCTTTTCCCTATCGCTCGTTACTCTATTATCCTTTTGCAAACGAATGATCATATCTTTAGCGTCTTTGTACTTTTTCTTCAAGTCTTCTAATTGATCTTCAAGCAAGCATTTACTGAGTGCCATATTTCCATTATGCTCTCCATTCGTTAGTGATCTTTTGGTGAAGATTGCACTTATATATGAGCATTGATCAAGCGTTGGCACTCAATAAATGTTTTCTTGAAGATCAATTGGAAGACTTGAAGAAACAGTACAAAGATGCTAAAGATATGATCATTCATTCGTGTGAGGATAACAAAGTAATGAGCGATTGGGAAAAGAGGAGGAAGGAAGGATGCAAGAGGTTATTGGGGCCTTCGAGGAGTTCTTGTGAAGCTGAGAAGGAGGTTGTTGCTTATTTGAAGAATAAGATGAAGAATTTGGAGTGCGTGAAGATGAGAGCTGAGACTAAGGTTGAGTCTTAGAAGAAGCGGTTTGTGGAATTAGAGGCTAGGGTTTACTGCCTGGAAGAGGATACGACTTTGTTAATGAGGTGGGGAAATGAAGTACAAAATTGGGGCCCATGTATGTGCGCAAAGGTTCAAGGTTAGTTGAATTTTGTATGACTTATTATTTGAGCTATTGGATTGCATGCCTTATCTGGAATGCCACCTGCATGGCTAATGTAGTGATTTATGTTTTGTATGCTACAGAAAACTGTTAGGTTATCTGGTATACTCTTTTTGATTTACAGATTTGGGAAATGTTCTATTTATAGATTGCATGCTGCCAAACTTTTTTTAAAATTTTTCCCAAAATAATCAAAGCCCAAAAAACAAGTGTTAAATGTTTATAATATGATGCATGCTTAAATTGTTATTGAAAGGATGAGTGATTGCTAAATGAAGATTGATCTTCATCGTAAATTGAAAATACATGCATAAGAACATATATAGAGCAATTAAGCACCATTCTTAGATCATCAGTAGTGATAGCCCCCTATTTTTGATAATGGCAAAGGGGGAGAAATGGATCGTAATGAGGATGGTGTTCATTTTTTGTGCTTGAACTGATGATGTTTTTGGAAGTCAAGAAAGTTTTTTCATTGCTTCTCTTAAGAATGTTACTGACTATTTGCATCTATTTTGGTGTATTGATGCAAATCATCTTGTACTTTTTATTTATTTTATCTTTGTAATGAAAAACAACTATGCTTAACTGACGCTTGCAAGGACCTACTTAACTTGATTGTTTGTATGAAATGTTTGGATTGATTATACTGAACTGCTTGTGTTGAATGGAACATTGCCAAATATTAAGCATACTAAACTGCTTGTGTTGAATGGATTATTACTAAAATATTGAGTATACCGAATTGCTTTGGGCTTGTATGTATGTTTTGTTATGGAAAAATGCTCTATTTATAGAAGGCATGGAAATTTCGTAGACCTTTCCAAAAATAAAATATGATAAAATGGCCATAAAGTGCATACATTAAGTGATTAAATATGGATTGTTCTTTGGTTATGAACACAAAATCATGTGTTGGCCTACTGTGGCTTACTAATCTTGTTTTGATGATAACAAATAAAATTTTATTTAACATGTTTGAGTTGTGAGTATTAATCTTCAAGTAACAAGCATTTAAAGCTCAAGTTTAAGTTTAAGTAAAGCTTAAGATCAAAAAATCACAAGAGTACAATGAAAACATACAAACAAGTGATTCAAGCAAAGCTCGGATCAAAGTGTTACAAAGCTCAAATTTTGACAAATATCATGGAAGCTCAAAGAATGTTGAAGCTCAAGACAAGATGGACTCAAAGCAAGTACATGCATGAAGACTTCAAGAATTGAAGGATTTAGAGTCTTAAGGAAGTCTTATGTGAGTACTTCAAGTAACAATCAATATAAATGCATTGAAGCTCTTAGGTTAATTACTTGGACCTAGATACTTTTTAAAATACTTGGAAATTATTTTTATAAGTCCAAAAATTATTTCGAAAAGGTTGAAATTATTTTTCGAATGAAAAGCACCAAAACAGGATATTCCAAATTCTATTATTTTTTATATATCTGCATTGATGAGCATTTATTTCTATCAAAAACTCCTTATCTTAAATAGTGTTCAACATTAAAGTTGTGAGATTTTATCTTAGCTTTCTTTTGATACCAAGATTGTCAAATTTGGAGTTTTATAAAAAACGTTATGATGAAAATACTGAACCGTGCTTGAAGTTGACAATAGGATAGGTGCCTCACATATTTGTATCAGGCGTCTGACTTTGCAATCTTAGGTGCCTGACCATGTTTTCTTAGGCACCTGACACAACAATGTGTCTTTAAAATAAGCTAGGTTTTAACTTGACAGGTGCCTGACCCTTCTGATAGGCGCCTGCCTTCGTAAATTTTGAAATTTAAACAGCCAGGAAAAGTTTCTAAAATTGGTTTCTTAGGCTCCAAACTTCTTGCAAACTTGAGGAACACTCCAAGTAAACTTGGGGAATAAGAAATTCACTTTTTAAAATCTATATATTTCCCTCGAGGCAAAGATTTTCATTAAAAAGAAATATTTTCAACAATCAACATATTCTCAAGTGCTCTCAATTCTCAAAGGCTATCTTGCTCACACCTTATTGACCTTTCAACTGAATTTTTACTGAACTTCTCATAACCAAATTGAGCACCAAGTCTAAATCTTTCAATCATAGAAAGATTATTCCAGTGATAGATTTACATTGAGCTTCAATTTCATTATATTGAGATTTACTTTGAAGTATATTTTGTGCTTACGCTTGTACTAACTTGCTCTATCTGAGAGTGATTTTTGTACACAAACTCTTCTTCTTATTTCTTGTTTCTTGAAGGTTAAGGGCTATCGGATTGTTGTAACCGAGCATAGGGTATCACTTGGAGAGGGAGTTCCACCATATTGAAGGAGGGATTGTAAGGGTGTGTTCCGCCTGTAAAAGAACGTGTTAGTGTAATACTTAGGTTGTTAGCTAAGGCAAGGATGTAGGCTGGGTACAAGCCGAACCTCGTAAAAAACTCAGTCTCACTTTTTTTCCCTTACTCTTTAATTTCCAGCATACTTATTAACTGTGTGGTTGATTTAAATTTCTTGATCATAAATACTATGTAGATTGGACTTTAAATAAACTAAAGATTAATTTGTTTTTAGGACTTGCATAAATTGAAAGGAAGTACGTTGGTTGATTAATATAAACTGCGGAAACCATAAGGGAGTATGTTGATTGGTTAATGCCCAAAACCTATTAACTAAAGGTTTATTTGAAATTTAAATTTTGGAAAGAGTGTTGGATGTTATATTACTTATCATCTTGGAAGACCAATTTCATCAATAGAGGGCTTAATTTCTGCAAGCATTCATATTCAAAATTTTCTATTTAATCACTAGATCTGGATAGTGCTGCAGTTCATACATTAACTTCTGTTTGGTAAATCAATTGGTTGATTTTCATTAAGAATCATTACTTTGTGTTGATATTGAATCAATTCATTAATTGAGTGTTATTTGTGATTGGCCTATATAAGCATTGAATATCAAATTATCCTTGTGTGATTTCTAAATATAAAATAAGTTGGGAATTTATAAAAGGAATTAAAAGATAAATTTTATAAACCTAATTCACCCCCCCCCCCCTTTTTGGACTACACCTTAGTTTTTCAATTGGTATCAAATCAAGGTTATAGAAAATTTTAATTAGAAGCTATATAAAGATCTAAATGGTACACCTAGGCATAGCTCCCTTTGTCGAGGGTCAATCCTCAACTAGGCCTCCCATCTTTTGTGGACTTAACTATACATTTTGGAAACAAAAAATGAGAATTTACCCTCAAACTATGGATTGGAAAGCGTGAAGGGTTGTCGCACATGGTGACCTTATCCTTACCAAACTTGTAGACGGAAAAGAAGTACCCAAAAAAGAAAAAGGCATGAATGAGAATGATCATAAGATGTTGCAAATTAACTCAAGTGCTATAAACACATTAAATTGTGCCCTCGATATAAATGAATTTAATAAGGTCATGGCATACAAAACAACCAAAGAAATATGGGACAAACTACAAGTAACGTATGAAGGTACCGTTGATGTTTGAGACAATAGAATCAACATGCTTACTAGTGAATATGAAGCCTTTAGGATGAACCCAGATGAAATAATAACTAGTATGTACACTAGGTTCACTCATATAATAAACTCCCTCAACGCATTAGGAAAAACTTGCACCACCTATGAGATGATTCAAAAAATCCTTAGAGGTCTTCCACCCATTTGGGAACCTAAAGCCACAACTATTACGGAAGGAAGAAATGTTAAGAATACCTCACTAGATGAACTTATAGGTTCTTTACTCACTTATGAGATGGAAAGAAATGAAAGAAGTGGAAAATCTGAAAACAATGAATCCATTGCATTTAAAGCCTCAAGTAAAAGTTCTAGCGATAAAGATGAAAAGGTAATGGGTGATAATGATATAGCCCTCTTAACCAAGAAACTTGCAAAAATCCTTAGGAGGAAGAATAAATTTACAAGAAAATTCTTGAACTCAAAATCAGATGAAGATGAAGAAAAGGAAATGAATACGAAGAAAACAAAGGCTAAACTTCCAACTTGTTATAATTGTAAGAAAGTTGGACACATAAAACCGGATTGTCCACAACTTAAGAAAGATTCCAAAAAGAAAAAGAAAAGGGTAATGAAAGCCACTACATGGGATAATATTTATAGCAACCCGGATAATTATAGAAATTAAATAATAAAAGGAAAGAGAGAAATGGGAATTCCAAAGGGGGGACTCAACAGGGTCTCGTCGATGAGCGTAGAGCATTTGTCGACGAGCAGTCTTCTTGGGCACATCGACGAGGACACGTGTCTCATCGACGAGAACTTACTGAGGGGGGTTGATTTCAAGGCAAGAGATTCGTTGACAAGGATTATGTGTTCATTGACGAACCTCCTTCTTGGTTTTGTCGACAAGGCGACGTGGCTTGTCGTAACGAGGCCACGTGGCCAACCATCTATATAAGTGCAAAAATCATATTTTTGATAGAAAATTTAGCTATCTCTCACTAGGTTTCGGTTTCTCTCACTTGTCTTAATATTTTTGGCCCCGTTTCTCCGTGGTTCGACAATCAGAAGCTACCACAATGATCTTGGGGAGATTCTCTACAACCTAACCAGAGCAGAATTTCGCTTTGAGAAGTTTGGCAACCATCCCAAAATCAGGGTAAGTAGGTATTTAAGGGTTATTTGGTTTGTAGTTTTTCTGAACCTAGATTTGGTAGTAGATGTTATTATACTGTTGTTTGGGATGATTTATGTGGGTGCTGTGAATTTAGGGTTTTGGGGTTTTTACTATAGGCAGGTTAGGGAACTTAGAGGGTGTTCCCAGGAACCTAAGTAAGATGATGAATAGTTTATAATTCATGAAATGTGAGTATAAAATTATTCTAGGAAATTTAGTTGATTGACAGGGAAATCTATATATGTGTAATTTCAGGATTTTGGTATTACGGAAGTCGTGGACGTGAGTTAGAAAATTAGCAGGCGAGTTCAATTAGCCAAGGTAAAGGAAATATACTATGCTAGTAAATTAAGAAGTTTTATCAGTAAATCATAGTATTTGTTTACTAAGATACAAAGTATAAGTTATATAGTTTTACAGATTCCATAACATGAGCTTTATTAATAGTCTGGCCTGAGTAGATATTTGTTCAGTACAGAGTTTATACTATAGAATATCATTATTTATAGTATTTTTGCAAAAAAATATGCTTTATCGGATTTTATAGAATTATGAAATTTAGATATTCTACTGACAGATATATTTTACAGATAGATATTATATAGATAGATATATTTTATAGGCAGATATTTTATAGTATTTACAGAATACCATGATTTCCAAAACTATAACACTCGGATATTACAGATTATTCAGTTAGATATTACAGATTATTTTGGTAAGATATTATAGATTATTTCAGTCAGATATTACAGATTATTTAGTTAGATATTACAAAATTTCATATCAGATTTATAGTGTTATGAGTATTTTGGAATCATGATGAAACTATAAGAAAATTATATATATTAGTAATATACAGTATCAGATCCTTGATGAAATATTTCAATCAGATTTACTATTTCACTCAGATTAATTATTTTAGTTAGACTCAGTCAGTAGAGCATGGTACCGTTGCAATTTCAAATTAGAGTACAACCACATATCTAAGATAGTGTGTGGGTTACCATCAACCGTGCCTATGGAGGGATTGCAGTCTCCCCAGTATTCTGGGTTGAGGAGGCTGGTTTGACGAGGTAGATGCTAGTACCGAGCCTTTGAAGGCATTGCAGTCAGGTCAAACTGAGGATTGATAGAGTATTCAGGTGACTTATCCTAGTAGGCCAACCAGAGTTTAGTCCAACCTACGGGCCGCATAACCCTGTCATGAGGGGTTAAATCATAACATTCAGATTTTCAGGTATATTTCTCAGTTATTTATATATATACAGATTTATAGAATATCAGTATATATATTATAATACTAACAGTATGATTAAAGAGAAAACTCAAATATTACAAGTGTATTTTAAGTCACGTAGGTTTGAGTTACATAGTAATATAGTTTACATGGTATCTCAATGCAATTATTTATCAGTAGATTATTTATGTAAATTCATTTGCCACACTAGTAATAGTATATTTCGTCTTACTGAGCATTGTCTCATCCTAGTGAGTTAACATTTTTCAGGTGATCTAGCTAGACGAGCATATCAGGCTCGCAGGTAGAGAAGTTTTCAACACTACTATGTCTGTATGGTAAGTGTTTTCAGAGGGTTGTAATTTTGTGCAGCATTCAAGAGTTTTGGGTAGTAGATTTTGGTATGATGAGTAATTATGTATGTATATTTTGAGAAAATACTGGATTATGGTATTGTAAATATGGATGTATGACTTCATGTTTTTTATTGTATACGTATGTTACTCTATAAATAGGAATTTCCTTAGTGCCCACCTCGGGCCTGAGCTGTTATAGCAGATATTATCAGGGGTATAAAAGTATTTTAATTTTAGTATATTTATGGAAAAAATGGTCTGAAATTTGAGGTTGTTACATTTTGGTATTAGAGCCTAGGTTGCTAGGTTCTGTAGACTCTAGAGTATAGCGGAAAACATGATCAGAATATAGGAATGAAATTTAGGGAGGATAGAACAGAATATTAGTGAGTTAATTTTGGGAAACTAGGATGAGAATTTAGGGTTCTGTTATGCAATTTGGAAGCTGAAATTTTGGGGTGGTTTCTTTGTTTTTCTAGGGGTGACAATTTCAAGAAAACGATTGTAGACTATTGTCGGTTTCTTTTTCCATATGATAGGAATAGGCCTTAAATTAGTGATAGAATGTATGGTGAATATTTTAGTTAGAATAGGATTAAGAGGTTCAGAATCTTAGAATAATTTGATTTGTTGTAGGATGGACCCTGGAGAAAGTAGCGCACACGTTAGTGGTGACGATGGAGCAGGACCTTCTAGTGTAGGAGGCGGGGATTCGGATATGGTATTACGCAGTGTAACTCAGCAGGTCATGACTACGATTGCGCAGAGCTCCAGGGAGTAGGGAGGTTCATCTACAGCACAGGGGTGCATGATAGAGAAGTTCACGAAAATGAATTTTTAAAAGAGCTTAAAATATATTTTTAAAATCAAAGCAACAAAGGTATTAAAGGAAGGAAAGTTTTCAAAAATAAAAAAGAAGTCAGGCACCTGACAGACGATTTTCTATCTATGAACGAACTACTGGCAAAATTTGAGTGTTTTAAACTGAAGACAGCATCCAGGCAGATGACTGCCAGTGTTTTGGGTTTAAAATTTAATCATGATAGATGACTGCCAACATTCTGAGTTTCACATTTAACCATGGCAGACGACTACCATGTCGTGGCAGAGAACTGCCATACGGAGTAGATTTCAGATCTCAAAAGGGAAGTTTTCTTTTAAAATTTAAAATTTTAAAATTAAGTCGACAAATTTTTTTTTTTCAAATTTTACCTAACTTAATGGGGATATTGATCTTTGAAAAAACATATAAATACCTCGGGTAATGAAAAACTTTGAATTTTAAAATTAAGTCAACAATTTTTTTTCAAATATTACCTAACCTCATGGGGATATTGATCTTTGAAAAAACATATAAATACCTTCTTGGGTAATGAAAAATTTTGAATTTTAAAATTAAGTCAACAATATTTTTCAAATATTACCTAACTTGATGGGGACATTGTGTAAGAACTTGAACCGTGATATATAGATTTATTATTTAAAAGAATGATAAAATGGTAAATTGAGCAGGGTTCATCGACGAGGCCAGAGTTGGTCAACGAAGGTTGAAGGCTCCTCTTCGATGAAATTCAGAGACTCGTCGATGAGGGAATGCCGAGAGGTTCGAAGGAATTGAAATATCTGACTCGTCGACGAGGCCACCGACTCATCGACGAGGACGCCAATTCGTCGCCAAATCCACCCGAGTCAAGGGCTATAAATATCAGTTCCATTGCTTCTAAGCTAAGTAATCTTAAACATCCTCTTTCTCTCTCTCTCTCTCTACTCAATTTCCTCGCCGTTCACCGCCCAATTCGTAAATCCAACATTACTGCGAGGATCAGGGAAGGATTCTCTATGTTTCTAGTGCATCGAAATTTTGTTTCAAGCGATTTCAGGTTTTGGGCTAAAATCGAGGTAAGGCTTGGTTTTCATTTCTGATTCAGAATATGTGTAGTAGTACAAATTGTAAGCATGTATTGTGTAGTGCTTTGTAGGTTTTGCAATCTCAGTTCATAGTTTTGGGGATGGTAGAGTTCGTAGTTGGAATTCGGGTTAAGGTAAGGGGACTCTGTTTATATCACTTTATTTACGAAATCAGGATCGGTAAGCTTGCAGACTATGATTGTATGCGTGTTTTAGCTACTTATTTAGGGAAATCTATCAGGTAAAAATGCGGGATTTTCGGGTATCATGTCTACTTTGTTTGGAAAATCATTTGTTTTTTTAAAACTGTATTATTGAGATGACTGTTATCCATATTGGCATAAAATGTATACTTGAAATGGAAAAAGATATGATTTGCCATAAACCAAATAAGTATGGTATATATGGTTGTATGTAATTGTTCTAGGTACTTTGTAAAACAACTAGGGGCAACTAATTACTGTATGCTGAAATGTATAGGAACGTGAGTTCCAAAATGATTCTAGGTTTTGTGAAATCGGCTAGGGGCGGCTAATTACTGTATGTTGAAACAGCTGTGTGGTGGCTAATTACCGTACGCTGCGCCATGTACTGGGTAATTGCCGTGGGCGAGAGTGGCCGGCTTTATATTCAGGGTATGAAATATCACCAGTATGTTCCCGCTGGTCATCGATGGGTGTGTTCTACACCGTATAGAGCAATGTAATCACTATGAGCCTCGGTCGTCGCAGTGTAGTTGCGTATGTAGCAATGTAATCATTGTGAGACTTAGGTGACCTTGTGTAGTTGCATATGGAGCAATGTAATCACTGTGGGCCTTGGTCGTCGCAGCGTAGTTGCGTATGTAGCAATGTAATCGCTGTGAGACTTAGGTGACCTTGTGTAGTTGCGTACTAGTGTGATGACACAGACCGTATGTTTTGGGTATCTTATGTATTAGAATGGTTTTGTGAAAATGCTGGAACTGTATGGAAATGTTTCAAACTATATCATATTTTATAGTGTTATGAAGTATGTAAAATAACATTGGTATGCCACACACTGATATAACATGTTTTCTTCCTTACTGAGAGGTGTCTCACCTCGAATGTACATACAATGTTTTTCAAGTCCTTCAAGTAGTCGTAATTAGCATCCTAGCAGTTGGAAGCGAGGGTTTTGTTAGCTGCTAATAGTGCCCATTTAGGTACGAGTTTTGTAACCGAGTCGTCGGGATGGTTTTTATAGACTTTGGTATGATATTGTATATGTATAGAAGGACCATATTCCACTGTGTATCTGATGAATATGGATTCGTATATGTGTGTGTATAGGGTATCTGTGTACCCCATGAGGTCGGACCCTTTTATTGTATCATATCATGTATATTTGATTTAATACAAAGATAGGTTAAGTTACTGTATTCCCACCTGAGACCCACCTCTGAGTTCGGGGCGTGACAGCTTGATATCAGAGCTAACTAGATTGTTGGGTCTTGTAGACTTGGTTAGGAGTATTGATGTGTACATACCAGTGTATAGGATGTAGGAAAGGGGTAGTGTTGGTTGGGAGTTGTTCTGTTGCTAGATCGGGATTTTGCAGCAGTATTTCGTGTTTTTCTTGGAATGACGATTCCAGTAAAGGCAGGGTAGACCATTGATGGATTTGTGTCGGTGTGACGGGACATGCTTAGACCTATAAGAGTAATAGTTGACGTGATTAGGTCTATGATTGTGTTAACTATGTACGATATAGGAATTCTAACCGATTCCTATTCTGTTTTCAGAATGGAGCTCAAGGATAATAACTTGGAGAGTGGCTCTGAGAAAATGGCGAGTGATGAGTCTCCTTCTATGTATCATGGTTTAGCGAGATAGGTGATCCGAGAAATTAGGTGGAGTGTTAGGAGATGCGAAAGTTCTCCTACTGATGCAAGGTGTGCCATCGAGAGGCTCACACGTATGCACCCTCCAAAATTTACGGGAAGACTTGATCCGATAGTGGTAGAGGACCGGGTCGATAGGACCAAGAGGATTTTGGAAGTCCTCCACTACCCTAAAAAGCAAATGGTCTTGCACGCTACCTTTTAGGTGACTGGGGAGGCAAGGCATTGGTGGACGGCGGTGAGTCATCTTAAGAGGTAGAGAGCTGGTCCATCAGGTATGACGTGGGGCCACTTCAAGGACGTATTTTTTGAGAGATACTTTTCGGTCTCCATTTGGGATGCAAAGGCCGATAAGTTCTTGGCCCTGACATAGGGGACTCTAATGGCACAGAGGTATGCTGCCAAGTTTATCGATTTGTCTCAATTTGTGCTGTACTTGGTTTCGAATGAGCACAAGAAGTCTGAGAGGTTCAATAGGGGTTTGAGGAAAGACATCCGTCATCTTGTGGGGATGCTGCAGATCTATGAGTTCTCTGTCTTGGTGGATAAAGCCACCATAGTTAAGAGCGACCTTCAGAAAGATGAGGTGATGCAGGTTCAGGGGAAGAGCCCAGTAACTTCTGGTCCTCAGAGTGGTCCTCGGTAGGGATAGTGGAAGAATAAGAAGAGCTACAGTTCTGGTTATTAGTGGAACATCGAGCAGTCGAGTTCTCAAGGGGATCCCTCCTCCGCACCGTGTGCCAAGTGCCATAAATGGCACGATAGCGAATGTCAGCCATTCTGGGGTGTCTACTACAACTGTGGCAAGTCGGGACACGTGGCGAATACCTGTCAGGAACAGAGGAGGGTTATGCCTACACAGAGCCCGAACCATGGGAGTAATCTAGGGAATACTATTGCCAGCGAACCTTGTAGTATACGACATGTATGGTTTTGATGTTATACTGGGAATGGATTGGCTATTCTCCAATTTTGAAGTGATTGATTGTCGTAGGAAGGTAGTAGTGTTCAAACCTCCTGGGGAGCAGGAGTATGAGTTTGTAGGATCGTGTGTGCGTTCGATGCCACAGATTCTATCAGCATTACAAACAATGAGGCTACTCTTGGATGGATGTCAGGGGTACCTAGCTTACATGAAGGAATTGCCATAAGAGGTGTTGAGGCTCAAGTATGTGTTTCCTGATGAATTACTCGGTTTACCTCCAAATCGTGAGGTGGAGTTTATGATAGAGTTGCTGCCTAACAAGGCATCGATCTCTAAGGCTCCATACCGGATGGCTCCAGAAGAAGTTCTAGAGTTGAAGGAGCAGTTGCAGGAATTATTAGACTAGGATTTTATTTGACCAAGTGTTTCGCCCTGGGGAGCTCTAGTATTTTTTGTGAAGAAAAAGAATAGGTGGATGCATATGTGCATTGACTACCGCGAGATCAACAAAGTGACAGTGAAGAACCGTTACCCTTTGCCTCGTATAGATGATCTATTTGACCAGCTGCAGGGAACACAGGTCTTTTCAAAGATCGACCTATGGTCAGGGTATCATCAAGTAAGGGTTAGGTCTGAGGATATAGTGAAGACTGCTTTCCGAACCAGATACGGCCACTATGCATTCTTGGTTGTGCCATTTGGGTTAACCAATGCACTGGCGGTATTTATGGATCTGATGAACAGGGTGTTTCACGAGTATCTGGATCAATTCGTAGTGGTGTTCATAGATGATATTCTAGTATACTCGAGGAGTTCGGAAGAGCATGAGAATCATCTGAGGTTGGTGCTACAGATTCTGCGGGAGAAGAAGTTGTATGCTAAGCTAAAGAAGTGTGAGTTCTGGTTGAATCAGGTCGCGTTCTTAGCCATGTGGTGTCTAGGGGCGATATCTCCTTTGATCCTAGCAAGATCGAAGTGATGGTCGACTGGGCTAGACCGAAGAGTGTGCAGGAGGTTTGGAGTTTTCTGGGACTGGTGGGTTACTATCGTCAGTTCGTGGAGGGTTTCTCTAAATTATATAGACCTCAGACACGATTGACTAAGAAGGGAATGAAGTTTGACTGGAATAGTGATTGCAAACAGTGCTTTCTTGAGTTGAAGCATCGGCTAGTTACTGCTCCAGTATTGACCATTCCTTCGGGGGATGGGGGTTTAATGATCTATGGCAATGCGTCCCTGAAGGGTTTGGCATGTGTGCTTATGAAATAGGGTAAGGTGGTAGCTTATGCTTCTCGGCAACTTAAAGAGTATGAGAAGAATTACCCTACGCATGACTTAGAGTTAGCTGCTATTGTTTATGCCTTAAAGATCTAGCGACACTACCTGTACGGTATTCAGTGTGAGATTTTCACTGACCACAAAAGCCTCAGGTACTTTTTCACGCAGAAGGAGCTGAATATGAGGCAAAGGCGATGGCTAGAGTTGATTGAGGACTATGATTGCACGATCAGTTATCACGCAGGAAAGGCTAATATGGTAGTAGATGCGTTGAGTCGAAAGTCAGAACATGTAGCAGTAACTGCAGTTGTAGCTTAGCATAATGTTAGACGGGATCTGGAAAGACTTGACAGCATGTGATCATCAGGCTTTTGTTACTAGCTTGGTAATCCAGTCGACCTTATTTGAGCATATTAAAGCCGCGTAGGCTAGTGATGCAGAGTTAGCTAAGAATTTGGAGAAAGTGCAGCAGGGTTTGGCTACGGATTTTAACATCTCTGACAGGGACATGATGAGGTTTGGGACCAAACTATGTGTTTCGAACGATGATGAGATCAGAAGGATGATTCTGGGGGAAACGCATCGTTCTTTGTATACGGTACATCCGGGTAGTACGAAGATGTTTCGGGATTTGCACGAGTCCTTCTGGTAGAGTGGTATGAAGAGGGATATTGCCTAGTTTGTGGAGCAGTGTCTAACGTGTCAGCAGGTGAAGGATGAACATCAGAGACCGGTAGGGCCGTTGCAGCCTTTGCCTATTCTGGTGTGAAAATGGGAGCACATTTCCATGGACTTTATTATTGGATTGCCATCAGTACTTCATGGACAGAATACTATTTGGATAATCGTAGACCGGTTAATGAAATCTGCTCATTTTGTACCAACAAAGGTTAGCTACCCTTTGAGTAAATTAGTCGACATGTACGTGCATTAGATTGTGAGAATGCACGGGGTACCAGTGCCCATTGTTTCAGATCGGGATCCGAGGTTTACTTGTCGATTTTAGAAAAGCTTGCAGGAAGCATTGGGGATGAAGCTTACCTTCAGTACAGCGTTCCACCCCAATACTAATGGACAGTCGGAGAGGACGATACAAATCTTGGAGGATATGTTACGGGCTTGTATATTAGACTTCGGTGGTAGTTGGATTCAATTTCTGCCACTAGTGGAGTTTGCCTATAACAATAGCTTCCAGGCTAGTATAGGGATGGCACCGTTAGAGGCTTTGTATGGTTGGAGGATCGATCTCTTTTGTATTGAGATGAGGTCGGTGAACGTCAGGTTTTAGGACCTGAACTCGTGCAGTAGGCGTCTAAGAAGGTAGGTTTGATCCGGGAGAGGATTAGATTGGCTCAGAGTCGGAAGAAGAGTTACATGGATGTTCGCCGCCGTGAGTTGGAGTTCGAGTAGGGGTAAAGTATTCCTTAGAATCACTCCGATGAAAGGAGTGATGAGATTCGAAAGGAAGGGCAAGTTGAGATCGACGTATATCGGGTCATTCAAGGTTATTAAGCGAGTGGGTCCGGTAGCCTACAGAGTTGCACTACCCCTAGCACTCGCGAGGGTCTACGATGTGTTTCACGTATCCATGCTGAGAAGGTATGTAACGACCCGAATAATAATGGGACATAAATAATAAAAAGGAAAGGAAATGGAGATAGTAACAGAAGGAGGAAGTCAACTTCGTCGACGAGTTCGTCGACGACATTACACTTTGGAAGGAATAATCGAGGGGAATCATCAAGGCTTTGTCGATGAATATAAAGGATTCGTCGACAAAGGTTTAAGAAAATTCGTCGACAAATACAGGGGATTCGTTGATGAGGGTTTAAGAGAATTCATCGATGAAATTATTGAAGGATTTGTCGATGAATAACGTGGCTCATTGATGAATCCAGTTCTATAAATACTAAAAATCCGAATTTTTGATGCTTCATAACTAAGCAACTCATTCTCTCTCTCTCTCCCTTTCGGTTCTCTCTCTCTTTTTTGTCAATTTTGGGCGAGATTTATGCCGGATTGACAATCCGAAATCACCACGATGCTCCTAGGGAAGTTCTCTGCAAATCTGCCGGAGCGGATTGTTGGTGAAAGTAAGGTAGAAACCATTCCAAATCTAAGGTAAGGCTTTCTACTCAATATTTGAATTTTTGACAGTTAAGGAAAGTGTTATATGCTTAGAAATACTGAACTTTAGTTTTGGGAAATATTGTTTCCAGGGTGTTGAGTTGAGAACCCTACGGGTGCGGGGCAGATATTCTTAGGGGCTTTTTAGGAATCAGGTAAGGGGATAAATTAAGTTAGTTCTTTTAAGAAAATGTATGTATATATATAGCATTTTATTTTAGGAAAAATAATGTCTATTTATATGATTTATATTTGGAAAAATACTAATGAAAATGAACATATGTTGAATATGCGAAAAATTTGTTAGTGTGGCATGAGTAGAAAATGTTATGAAATACTGTTTTCTGGAAATGTGATTATGATACGGACTTTTATAATGGAAAAGCGGTGTACGGGCCGTGCTATGTGCGTGATTTTCCCGCGTACAGGTTGTGTTATGATATGATTTTCCGACGTACGGGCCATGCTATGGATGTGATTTGCCAGCATACGGGCTGTGCTATGATATGATTTGCCGGCGTACGGGCTGAGCTATGGATGTGATTTGCCAATGTACGGGTTATGCTATGATTTGTCAGCGTACGGGCCAAGTTATGGTAAAATGTGTAATATCAGCGTACGGGCCGATGATTTTCATGATATACGCATATATAAAAAATGACATGATTGATTTTATAAATAATGATACAAGATATCTATGTATCATAGTTTTAGTATATGTTATATGATATCAGAACTTGGTTGGCTTGGTCTAGGCTAGCACTTGCACGGTACCGTTGCTATGTGTCCATGGTCTTCGTGATCATGATACGTGTGTTAACGCCACTGTACAGAGTAGTGTGAGATTGGATGGTTGATGTGGTTTTTAAGAAGTGTGTGATCACCCGTGGTGTACAGAGGAGGTCAGGCAGACTCATCGGACTTACAGACTGTACTTTTGACTTGGCAGCCGTCGGTCAACCATTGTCAGGTCCCGCCTTCGGGCCACACAACCCAGTCATGTGGGGGTAATACATGACAATAGCCAGCTAACCTACCAGGGATGCTTTTGTATTATCATTATATGAGATGAAATATGTTTATGAAAATGTAGTATGTTCTATCATGATTTGATGATACATATGTTTTCCCAGATACGTAACCGTTACTGAATATGTTCTATATGATTTATGTACGACACGGAATAGTCATGTTGTCACACACTAGTATTAGTTTATTTCCCTTACTGAGAGGTGTCGCACGCCAAAATTTTATAAACTTTTCAGGAGCCCCAAATAGGAGAGCGGGAAAAGCCCCGCTAATCTAGACTTGTTGTGTGCCCTTTTTGAAGGATAAGTTTTTGTAGGGACAGTTAGATTTTGTCGGAAATGTCCCTAAATCTTATTTTTGGGATGTATATATGGAAATATTGTGGATATAGTGACTCTGGTATTTATAATAATGTGATGGATGTTTCCGCATTTATTATATTGTGATTGTATGTTTCATGCTGCTTAGGCTTCCGTTATGTGTTCTGATGTATCCTGGTATTCAAGGGTCCAGGAGGATTATGATCTACTGAGATTGGTGATGTTGATTTTATTATTAAAAAAAATGTGAAAATTAAGCAGGTCGTCACAGTGTGGTATTAGACCCTAGGTTGTTAGGTTCTGTAGACTTTAGAATGCAGCGGAAACAATACCAGAGTTTAGGAGATGATTTAAGGTTGTTCTACAGTCTAATGGTAGGACTTCCGTTGTAGTTTCTATGTTTTTCCTAGGGTGACGATTTCAAGAAAACCATAGTAAGCTATCCTCGGGTTGTGTTCCTAGAATGTAGGACCGGGGATTAGAAATGAGTTAGAAATGTTAAGATAAGTGGTGAGGATAGGTGGATAGAATTTCTATGTTGTGTTTGTTGTTTCCAAGATGGATCCAGGAGGATGTAGTGCCCATGCAAGTGGCAGTGATGGAGCAGGACCATCAGGTGCAGCTAAGACCGACTCTAGCGTGGTATTTACGTAGCGTGGCTCAGCAGGTTATGGTTGGGATCTCTAGGAGCTCAAGGGAGCAGAGTGGTTTATCTGTAGGTCATGGGTGCACTATAGAGAAATTTACGAAGATGAATCCTCCGGTGTTCTCACGTGGGGTTGATCCTGCAACCGCCAAACTGGATGCAGGAGACTGAGAAGGTCTTGGCCGTGTTAGAATGTACTGAAGAACAGAGGGTCCTCTTCGCCACCTATAGACTGACAGGAGAGGTCTAGAGGTGGTGGACTGCGGTGAGGCTATTGGAGCAGAAAAGGGTGACTCCGATAGCCATGACATGGGACCAGTTTAAAGAATTGTTCTTTGATAGGTATTTTCCATCTACTGTAAGGGAGGCTAAGGTAGAAAAGTTCCTGAGTCTGAAGTAGGGATAGCTATCCGTCTAGCAATGTGCAGCGCGTTTCATCAAGCTCTCTCATTTTGCCCCGAATATTGTTTTTGATGAAGTGAAGAAGGCGAGGCAGTTTGAGAGAGGCTTGAGGCAGAGTATATTCAGGCAGGTGGTGGTACTGCGGATCTAAGACTTTACTGAGTTAGTCGATAGGGCAGCTTTGGCAGAGATTGGTGAGCGTCTTGATGCAGAGGAGCAGGGACAGGGGAAGAGATCTGCATCTACCAACTACCAGCAGGGTCATAGATCGGGTCAGTAAAGGAGAGGAAACCATGGTAGAGGGCAGAGACAAGAAATGGGACGACGCGAGGTGTAGGCAGGGCAGGGTCCTCTAGTCTGTCAGACTTGTGGTAGGAGGCACTAGGGAGAGTGTTGAGTTGGTGGTGTGGTGTGCTATCGCTACGGTAGAGTGGGGCATATGGTGGTAGATTGCCTTACCCCACCCGATGTTGTTCGAGCTCTTAGACCATACTTGGGAGGTTATCAAGCACCACGTGGGGGCCAACAGAGTAATACGGCTCCAGCCAGGTTGTTTACACTGACGTCGGGCGAGGTTGAGACGTTAGGTGACGTGGTGACAGGTATGGTTATTATGCTTTCTTTTAATGTTATTGCATTGTTCAATTTAGGAGCTACACACTCGTTCGTGTCTTCAAGGTGTGTTAAAATATATGGAGCTGAAACACAATCATTAGATGTTGAATTGTTGGTATCTACACCAACTGGGTTAGAGGTGAGGTGTAGTAGGGTACTCCGCGACTGTCCAGTTGATGTTCAAGGGAGAATATTGTCTGCTGATCTGATAGTGCTAGACATGCACGGGTTTGATGTTATATTTGGCATGGATTGGCTAGCAGCTAATTTTTCGAGCATAGATTGTCGAGCACGAGAAGTGATATTCATATTTCCGGGGGAAGCAAAATTCAAGTTCATAGGGTCGCGAGTGCAATCCTCGCCTTAACTAGTTTCGGCTATTCATGCCAGAAGATTACTGCTGAGTGGTTGTCAGGGGTTTGTGGCTATTGTGAAAGAGATGTCAGAAAATGAATTGAAACTTGCTAGCACACCTGTAGTAAAGAAGTTTACAGATGTTTTCCGAGACAAGTTACCAGGCTTGCCACTCGATCGTGAGGTAGATTTTCCTATTAATCTACCTTCCGGTACAACGCCGATTTTTAAAGCACCATATCGGATGGCGCCAATAGAGTTGCCAGAATTGAAAAATTAGTTACAAGATCTTCTTGATAAGGGCTTCATACAACTCAGTGTATCTCTCTGGGGAGCTCCAGTTTTATTTGTGAAGAAGAAAGATGGGACTATGAGGATGTGTATAGACTATAGGGAGATTAATAAAGTGACATCAAGAACAAGTATCCTTTACCCCATATCAACGATTTGTTTGACTAGCTCTAGGGTACACGGGTGTATTCGAAGATTGACATCAGATCTGGCTACCATTAGGTAAAAGTTAAAGCAAAAGACGTCTCGAAGACGACCTTCAGGATCAGGTATGGGCATTACGAGTTTCTTGTTATGTCGATTGGTTTGACGGATGCTGCTGCGGTATTTATGGACTCGATGAACAGAGTCTTGCACCAATACCTAGACCAGTTTGTTGTTGTTTTTATTGATGATGTACTTGTATATTCGAGGAGCTTGGAAGAGTATGAGACGCACTTGAGGCAGGTTTTGCAGAAACTTCGGGAAAAGAAGTTGTAGGCCAAGTTCAGTAAATGTGAATTCTGGCTTGAGAAGGTCATGTTCTTGGGGCATGTTGTATCTAGAAATGGTTTTTCTGTGGATCCTAGTAAGATTGAGGCTAGTGAATTGGGCTAGACTGGGAAATGTCTAGTAGATCAGGAGTTTCTTGGGGCTAGTTGGATATTATCGTCTTTTCGTTAAGGGATTCTCAGCTTTGTCAGGACATTTGACACGAATGATGAGGAAGTATGTCAGATTTGAGTGGGATGATAGTTGTGAGCAGAGTTTTCAAGAACTGAAGCAAAGATTAGTCACAACACCAGTATTGGTTATCCCATCATGGGGCAAGGGGTATGTTTATAGTGATGCGTCCTTGAAGGGACTTGGTTGTGTATTGATGCAGCATGGCAGGGTAGTGGCGTATGCATCCATGAAATTGAAAGAATATGAAAAGAACTACCCTACACATGATCTTGAATTGGCTCCAGTGGTGCACGCATTGAAAATTTGGAGGCATTACCTGTAGGACGAGCAGTGTGAGTTTTTCTCTAACCACAAGAGCTTAAAGTATTTCTTCACGCAGAAGGAACTGAATATGAGGCGGAGAAGGTGGTTGGAGCTGATTAAGGATTTTGATTGTACCATCAGTTATCACCTAGGGAAAGCAAATGTGGTAGCTGATGCATTGAGCAGGAAATGTAAGGAACCAATGTTCGTGGCTATAGAGACCTAGTATCCGATCATGATGGATCTGGAGAGATTCGACATTGAATTAGTTGAGAGTGGTTCTCAGGCTTACATTGCCAGTTTTATGGTGCAGCATATTCTGCAGGAAAGAATTAAAGCCGTCTAGAAGGAAAACCCATAATTAGTAGAGGTGATAGATAAAGTCCAGAGTGGTCAGGGGGAGGAATTCAGTATTACGGATGACGGAGCTTTGCGGTTTCGTTCCAAATTATGCGTTCCTGCTAATACTGAGATCAGGAAAACTATTTTAGAGGAGGCTCACAGATATTTGTATACAGTTCATCCCGGTAGTACGAAGATGTACAGAAATCTTCGAGAGTCATACTGGTGGAGTGGTATGAAGAGAGAGATTGCCAAGTATGTAGCCCAGTGTTTGACGTGCTAGCAGGTAAAGGCTGAGCATCAGAGGCCGGCAGGGCAGTTGCAGCCGTTATTTATCCCAGAGTGGAAGTGGGATCATATATCTATGGACTTTGTATCAGGACTGCCGACGACATTACATGGCCAGAATGCCATCTGGGTGATTGTTGACCGTTTTTCGAAAACTGCCCACTTTATACCTATCAAGATCAGCTACTCCCTCAACCGTTTAGTGAAGATCTACATTCAGGAGATAGTTCGTTCTCAAGGGGTACCAGTATCGATTGTGTCATATCAAGACCTGCGTTTTACATCACATTTCTAGAGAAGCTTGCAGGAAGCTTTAGGGTCTCAGCTATCTTTCAGCACAGAATTCCATCCTCAGTCAGATGGGCAGACTGAGAGGACAATACAGACATTAGAGGACAATACTGAGAGGTGTCTCACCCCGAATGTATGTACAATTTTTTTCAGGTCCTTCAGATAGCCTTAATTAGCATCCTAACAGTTGGAAGCGAGGGTGTTGCTAGCTACTGATAGTGCTTATTTAGGTACGAGTTGTGTAACCGGGTCATCGGGATGGTTTTTGTAGACACCTGGGGTATGTTTTGTGTTATGGGAATGTAATCCTAGCTTATATAGACTCTGGTATTATATTGTATATGTTTAAAAAGACTGTATTTTGCTGCGTATCTAATGAGTATGGATTTGTACGTGTATGTGTATAGGGTATCTGTGTACCCCATGGCGTCAGACCCTTTTATTGTATCGTATCATGTATGTTTGAATTGATATGGAGACAAGTTAAGTTACTATATTCCCAAGTGGGACCCACTTGCGCATTCAGGGCATGACACATTGATCTTTGAAAAAGCATATAAATACCTCATCGGGTAATGAAAAATTTTGAAATTCAAAATTAAGTCAACATTTTTTTTTTAAATATTGCCTAACTTGATGGGGACATTGATCTTTGAAAAAGCCTATAAATACCACTTTAGGTAATGGAAAATATACATAAGATAGAATACAAAAGAAGAGAGATTAATAAGTCTGTTGCTGAAACTCTTCTTGTGCTGAAATTCTCCTTGAGCTCCATTTGCCCACATCATTTTGTTGGAGAGAAAGAAATTCTCCTTGAGTTCAATTTGCTCACATCTTTTTTTGGAGAGAAATTCCACCATTTTGGTAGATTGAAAATATCAAAGCTCAGTTCCAGGTTGCAATTAAAATTTTTTTTTAAAGAACCATCGGTGACTCCTAAAACTTTAGAGCTTCATATATTCTATTTTGCTTTGGTTTTTAGAAGTACAATTTAGATCTCAATTTGCACAACCTGCTCTAAATTTTGAGAGTATTTTTTGTACGTAGATTTATTTTCCATCTTCTTGTACTTTGAACGGTTCAAAGGATTGATTGGATTGTTGGACCGAGCATAGGCTGGTGCTTGGTGAACTTTTTCTCTTCCAGAAAAAAGGGTAAATTGTGTAAGATTTTTTGTTCCACCCGGAAGGAACAAGATTTAGTTAACTCCTTAGGTGGTTGACCTAAGGCGAGGACGTAGGCTAGGGTAAGCTGAACCTCGTAAAAAGTGGTGGTGTTATTCTCTTCTCCTTACTCTCCTATAGTATTAAAACATTAACTTGCGTGAATGTTTTAATACTTGAAATCATAAAGTAATACTTATTAGAGTTTAAGTAAATCAAAAAAGGCCTAATTTGTTCTTAGGCTTGCGGAAACCGAAAGGGAGTACGTTGGTTAATCGATCTCTTGCGAAAATCGAAAGGATGTATGTTGATTGGTTAACACCCAAAACTTGTTAGCTACAGGTTTAATTAAGTTCTGATATTGAAAAGGTGTTTGATTGTCATTGTAATATTCAAATTCATAAATCAACAGTAAGAATTGAACATTCATTTGCAGGACCTTTACACATTCCGAATTGATTTCTTGTTTTGTGGTTGTTGTGTGTGAATGGTAAATTAATTGATTGTGTTTATTGATTGTGAATTGATTAAAAGGAAATAGGAGTTAGTGTGTATTGCCTAATTTACGAAAATACGAGAAAACCTCAAGAGATTGTAAAAAGAGACAATAACTCATAAAGGGGATGAAAGAAATTTTTAATAAACCCAATTCACCCCCCCCCTCTTGGAACTACACCTTAGGTTTCAATTGGTATCAAAGCAGGGTTATAAAAAAACCTAATAAGTAGTTATATAAAGATCTAAATGGCACAAATAGGAGTAGCTCCCTTTGGTGAGGGTCAATTCTCAACTACGCCGCCTATTTTTTGTGGATTAAATTATACCTTCTGGGAGCAACGAATGAGAATCTACCTTCAAACTATGGACTGAAAGGCATGGAACATTGTAACAAATGGAAATTTAATCCCCACTAAGCTAGTTGATGGAAAAGAAGTACCTAAAGAAGATAAAGAACTAAATGACTCAGATTGTAAAATGTTGCAAATTAACTCAAGTGCAATAAATGCTTTATATTGTGCGCTTGATGCAAATGAGTTCAATAGAGTAATGGCTTGTAAAATAGGCAAAGAGATTTGGGATAAATTAGAAGTAACCTATGAAGGCACAGTAGATGTTAAGGAAAGTAGAATCGATATGTTATCCAGTGAATATGAAGCCTTTAGGATGAACTTCAATGAAAGTATAAAAAACATGTACACTAGGTTCACCCATATCATAAATTCACTTAGTGCCTTAGGAAAAACTTGTTCCACCCATGAGATGATCCGTAAAATTCTAAGAGCACTCCCATATATTTGGGAACCAAAATTCACAGCCATTACGGAATGAAGAAATCTTAAAACAAAATGAACTCATAGGATCTCTTCTAACCTATGAAATGATGTTGAAAGAAAGAAGCACAGAAAACAAAAATAAGAAGTCAATAGCTCTAAAAGCTTTGAAAGAATATTCAAGTGAGGAAGATAATGAATCTAGTGAATTAGAAGATGAGGACTTAGCTCTAATAACTAAAAGGCTTGAAAATTTCTTAAGAAGAAACAAAAAATTCACTAGAAAATTTAATGGATCAAAAGCTAAAAAAGGAGAAAGCAATAAAAAGGAATACAAATATAAAAATGATCCTCCCACTTGCTTTCACTGTAAAAAGTTCGGGCACATCAAAATGAAATGCCCACAACTCAAGAAGGAAAAGAATAAAAGAAGCCTGCAATGAAGGCAACTTGGGATGACACTAGTTCGAGTGAATCGGAAAGTGAGCCAAGTGATCGAGAAGTAGAGAACATGTGCTTCATGGTGCATAACGAAGAGGTAAACTCTTATTATTCATTCTATGAAGATTTGTGTAATGACTCTTGCAGTAATTCATGTGAAAGTATGTCATCTTATAAAGAACTTCAAGATGAATTATTTTTTCTACATAACAAGTTCATTAAAATCTCGAAGAGGAACACAAACTTGAAAGAACAAAACGAAGCACTTAAAAATCAACTTGAATTTGCAAAATTTGTTGAAGAAGAAAAATATTTAAAGATTGAAGAACTTGAGAAGAAAGTAGATAACTTATCTAAAAAGTTAGCTGAGTCTCAAGTGAATGAAGATAGCAAGATTATGCAAGAAATAAATGATCTCAAAAATAAAACTCATGAGAAAGAAAATGTCATCTATAACTTTACCAAAGGTAAGGATAACTTTGAAAAGATGGTGGGATAACAAAGGATGACAAATAACAAAGAAGGAATTGGTTGTAATGGTGCCTCAAACAAAAGAAAGAAAAACTTGTATATGGGATATTTTGTAAATCAATCTAAATATTATGCAAGTACTTCATCAACAAATATTCATGAGCACACCACATGCTACATGTGCAAAAAGAAATGACACATAATGTTTAATTGTCCACTTAAGAAAAAGTATACAAAAGTAAAAGATAAGTGGAAGATAGATACTAAAAATAGGCAAAATCTAAAGAAAATTAAGAAGGTTTGGATTGCAAAAGTAACAACTTGAATCCTTTCTTGTAGGTTTGCTTTAGGACCACTCCGTCTAAGGATAAATGGTACTTGGACAGTGGATGTTCAAGGCATATGATGGGAGATAAATCTAAATTCACATCTCTCACTCCAAAAGATGGAGGATTTGTAACCTTCGGTGGCAATGCAAAAGGCAAGATCATCGGAATAGGTAAAATAGGTAAAGACTCCTCACTTTCTATAGATGATGTCTTGTTAGTAGATGGTCTAAAGCATAATCTACTAAGTATTAGTCAACTTAGCAATAAAGGATGTGAAATAATGTTTAAGAGAGACAAATGCAAAATACGAGATTCTAAGAATCAAAATACATTATTCACTACACTTAGAATCAACAATGTTTATTACATAAATCTTAATAGTTTAATCCCTTAAGACATAACTTGCCTAGCAGCCATGAGTGAAAATAGGTGGCTTTGGCATAAGAGGTTAGGACATGCTAGCATGGATCTTATATCCAAATTCTCCAAAATAATTGAGTTAAAGGCTTTCCTAAAACAAAATTTGTTAAAGATAAAGTGTGTGATGCTTGTCAATTAGGAAAACAAACCAAGAAAAGTTAAAAAAAAAAAAAGAAACATATATCAACTAGTAGACCCCTAGAACTTACACACTTAGACTTGTTTGGTCCTACTAGAACCCAAAGTTTAGGAGGAAAACAATATGCCTTTGTAATTATTGATGATTACTCAAAATACACATCGGTGTTGTTCCTAGCTAACAAACAAGAAGCTTGCAACTCATTGATCACTTTATGTAAGAAGCTTCAAAATGAGAAAGGGTATAATGTCTCAAATATTAGAAGTGACCAAGGAAGAGAATTTAAGAATCAAAATGTTGAAAATTTTTGTAATGAACATGGCATAAATCACAACTTTTCAACACCTAGAACCCCACAACAAAATGGAGTTGTGGAAAAGAAAAATATAACCTTCCAAGAAATGGCAAGAACCATGCTTAATGAAAATGACCTACCCAAATATTTTTGGGCTGAAGCTATAAATACAGCTAGCTATATAGTTAATAGGGTCTCCATTAGATCAAACCTAAACAAGACACCCTATGAATTGTGGAAAGGAAGAAGGCCTAATATAAATTACTTTCATGTCTATGGGTGTAAGTGTTTCGTTCTAAATAACAAAGACAACTTAGGAAAATTTGATGCTAAATCAGATGAAGGCATTTTCCTTGGATACTCCACAAACAGTAAAGCCTATAGAGTCTATAACAAAAGAACACACACCATAGTTGAATCAATTCATGTAAACTTTGATGAATCTCGCTTTTTTTCAAGAGAAGTTAAAAATAAAGAAAAAGATGATATGTTCAAAAAGGAGGATGAGATAGAAATCAAAGAGGAAAATGAAATAAACAAAGAAAAGTCAAAAGATGAACTCATAGAAAATATGGAATTACCAAAAGAATTGATATATAAGAAAGATCATCCTCAAGAACAAATTATAGGTGAACCATCTAGAGGTGTGACCACTAGATATTCACTAAAGAACCTTTGCAATCATTATGCATTCCTATCCCAAAATGAACCTAAAGATATTGAAGAACCCCTTAAATATGAATCTTGGATAGTTGCAATGTAAGAAGAATTAAACCAATTTGAAAGAAGTCAAGTATGGAAATTAGTACCCAAACCAAAAAAGCATTTGGTCATAGGAACTAAATGGGTATTTAGGAATAAAAAGGATGAAAATGGTATAATTACTAACAAAGATAGACTTGTAGCAAAGGGATACAATCAAGAAGAAGGAATAAATCATGTTGAAACCTTTGCCCCTGTAGCTAGAATGGAAACTATTACAATGTTGTTAGCTTAAGCTTCCTACAAAAAATTTAAGTTATATCAAATGGATGTCAAAAGTGTATTCTTGAATGGGTATATTAATGAAGAGATATATGTTGAACAACCCCCTGGTTTTGAGGATATTGAAAATCCTAACTGTTGACTTTTTGAGTCGAATCCCTATTTTGATAATGACAAACCACAGTATCCCACTTGTGTAACTGAGTGTGAACAGGTTTATATTTCTGTAAGCACAAGTAATGAATGCAAAATGGAAGTCGTAAAGAGCACTGAGAAGAATACCAATCGGCATATTCCATGAAGCATTAAGGAGCAGAAGACACGAAAACTTTATTTAATTTTTGGGTTGTAATAGTGATTAGGGTTGAATGTGCATGCATCTTACATGATTTAAAATTGAAGCTCTACCTGACCTTAGATTGACCATAGGACCTCCAAATAACATGAAAAACTCTTTACATAAATGGCCTAACTTATACAAAGGTTTTTAAATGGTTTTAAAGTTAAAAGAAGGCAAAAACTAAATTTTTCAAAGGGGTCGGTCAACCGGCCAGTCGACCGAATGTTAGAAATGAGAAATTTTCTCACTCAATTTTATCTCATATCAAACCATGTTCAACATGAAAATTGTGTCATTTTTCCATATCTTGATTTTGATACCAAGAACGTCCAAATTGGAGTTACACAGAAAAAGTTATGCTCAAAACACTGAAACATATCCGTAAGAGAAAAACTCCCTTCATGTTTCTTCTGTCTGATTGATGGACATTTTTCTCAAACCAAAAGTCATTATCTTAAAATGTGTTCAACATGAAAGTTGTGATATTTGCTTTTACCTTTCTATTGATATTAAAGAAGATCCAATTTAGAGTTATATATAAAAAGTCATGGCCAAAACACTGAACAGTGTCTGCGCAAAAAAGTAAAGGCCGGTCGACCGAACCTTCATTGCGGTCGACCGAGACTCGTTGATTTCAAGCCTTGGTCAACCGTATCTTGATCCTGGTCTACCGACCTTCTTAGGAAAGTGTCCCAATGGCTGAAAAATGGCTATTTTTCAAAATAAAAATATATTTTAAGGTCCCAACGGCTATATAACGGTCACAAGGGGTTTTTGCCTATAAATACAACCTCAAAACACTTGAAAATTGTTGGAGAATCCCTTTGTTAATTTAGTTTATCATTATTTGATTCTCCCACACTTCTATACCCCATTTGTTCTTTAAATTCTTATTTTTCTCCTACTCTTCTTTTATTTGAAAATCATTTTGGGAGAAAATATTCTTGGGGGTTTTATGTAAAGAGGCTTGAGCATATACCATATGCATATATATTGCTTGATGGCCTTCTTCTTTCATTTGTGATATATTTTCAAAGATTAAAATGTCTCCCATTCTCTTCTTTTGAAAACCATTTTTGGGGAAAATATTTTTGGGGTTATATTTGAAGAGGCTTGAGCATATAACATTCTTCATAAGTATATTGCTTGAAGGCCTTTCTATTTTTCATGTTTTTCAAAGATTAAATTTCTCCCATATTCTTTTAATTGGAAAAATATTTTTTGGAGAAATTTATTGTGAAAAATGTCTTCAAGGCTTGGGCTAATATTCTTGCTCATATATTTTGCTTGAATGCCTTCTTGGGATTAATTTTACTAAGGTCAATCATTTTGAAGAAAACCGTAATATTCTCCAACTCTTATCTTGAAATACATTTGTTGGATAATTTATTTGGGTTATACAAGAGGGTGCCTTGAGCATATATCAAATTAATATATACTTGCTTGAGAGGCTTCTCCTTTTATTTTATAAAGGTCAATCATTCTAGAAACTAAAATCTTTTTCCAAACTCTCAAGTTTTACTTGAAAAATATTTTGAGAGAAAACCCATACTCTACATGAGCTTCATTTCAAAATCATATGAGAATGCATATTAGATTTTAATGTTGTACATCCCTGCTTAGTTTAGAAGCATATTTTATGTACAAAATGATTTTCATGTAAAGGTTCGGTTTAGCCTGTTAATTGAATTGGGGAGTCTCAGCCCCGCAAGTGAGACCAGTTCGGTTCAGCCCGGAATTGAACTGGGGAGTCTCAACCCCGCAAGTGAGACTAGTTTGGCTCAGCCTAATAATTGAGCTAGGGTTTTCCTCGCCCCGTAAGGAGAGGATGTAAAAGGCTTTTGCTCTGCCCGATTAAGCGAGCAGGTATAGTGGAATCCTTGGGGGTAAGCCCAAGGCGGGGATGTAGGTTGGTTTGGCTGAACCTCGATAACAAATCTGGTGTTGCTCTTTCTATTTTATTTAAATTCCTGCACTTTAATTTCAGCATGTGTATGAATGTTTATTTAATGTCAAAATTATTCTCATGCACACATTTGATTTAAATAAGATACTGCACATGTGTATGTTTGCTTTATTGTTAAACTCGCTTTACATACAGTATAGATGTTGAATGGGATATGATACTGTAATGAATCGGCGAATTGTTTAAATTAGCCAAAAAGTTTTTCAAACCCAATTCACCCCCCCTTGGGATCACACCAATTCCAACACTAACCATGTATTAGGACTAACTAAAGCTTTGTATGAACTAAAACAGACCCCTAGGGCTTGGTATGAAAGACTTAAAGGATTCCTAATTGAAAAAAGATTTTTAAGAGGAAAAATTGATAGCACCTTGTTCATTAAAAATAAGGAAAATAATATACTTTTAGTTCAAATCTACGTAGATGATATAATATTTGGTGCTACAAATGAACATCTAAGCAAAGAATTTGCAAAATGTATGCAAGAAGAATTTGAAATGAGCATGATGGGGGAATTAAACTATTTTCTTATACTACAAATTAAACAAGAGAAAAATGGGACTTTTGTAAGTCAAAAAAAATACATAAATGATATGATACAAAAATCTAGTATGGAAAATAGTAAACTCATAGGCACACCTATGAGTACCTCCATCAGCATAGACAAAGATGAAAAGGGAAAATACATAGACACAAAGCACTATAGAGGCTTGATTGGAAGTCTATTATATCTAACGACCAATAGACCCGATATAATGTTTAGTGTGTGTATGTGTGCACGTTTTCAATCAGCACCTAAGGAATCTCACCAAATTCCTGTTAAAAGAATCCTAAGATATTTAATAGGCGCAATGGACTTAGGACTATGGTATCCTATAGACACCGATTTTGAAATGATCAGTTATTCAGATGCGAACTATGCCAATTGTAAGATAGATAGAACAAGAACGAGTAGCATATCCCACTTCTTAGGAAGATCTTTAGTTTCTTGGTCTTCTAAGAAACAAAATTTGGTGGCTTTATCAACTACCGAGGCCGAATATATAGCAGCTGGTAGTTGTTGTGCACAAACTCTTTACATGAAACAACAATCAAGAGATTTCAATTTACACTACACAACTATACCAATTAAGTGTGATAACACGAGTGCGATTAACATATCTAAAAATTCTATTTCACACTCAAGAACAAAGCACATTGACATAAGACACCACTTTCTGAAAGATCATGTTCAAAAAGAAGACATAAATCTAGAATTCATCAATAAAAATGACCAATGGGCTGATATATTTGCTAAACTACTCTCAGAAGATAGATTTATAACCATAAGAAGAGAACTTGGTCTACTACATAGTAGAGAAGTAAACTAAAAGAACAAGGCTTAAAGAAAAATCCACAGTCAATAAACTGTCTCTAGGGTCACTTAGGATTTGTCTTTTTTGAGTGATCAAAATTTATTTTGGCATGTACTTTGATGTGTTGTATAATGTGACACTTAGCTTGAATTGCTTTCCTTGTTTCTTGAAACATAGACCCGGGATAAATGAGATGCAGCATGCTACATGTGGATGTTTGAGATATGATGTTGAATCTTGGCATGACTGAGGAGTATGTGGTCATATGTACATTTTAATGTTTACCTTTTTTTATTGATGTCAAAAGGGGGAGTAGTATTTGAGCAAAAATACTATTTGAGCATATTGAGCCTCATTGAGCAATAAGCATGATCGGTCTTTAATCTACAAATTGTTGAAGTAATGCTTATTGTAAAGGGAAGTAGAATGATGCTAGTTGTATAGGGGAGATTTTTTATTTTTTTTAATGTGTATTCATATTTTTTTTGCTTTTCATTTGTCATCGTCAAAAAGGGGGAGATTGTTGGCCTAATTAGGCCTTTTAATCTTGTTTTGATGATAACAAAATGAAGGATGCTTTAACATGTGGTATTGAGTATTGTGTTTTTAGGTAAAGTGACTCTCAAGGTTGATAAACTAAAAGCTCAATGCTAATCTAGTGGAAGCTCCTTAGAATATCAAAGGCAATGGATGACAAATGAATAAATTAAGGGAAAGCAAACCTAAAGTCAAAAATGAACCTCAAGAGGCTGAAGAAGGTGGAAGGACCTACTGATTTAAGGAGATCATAATTAGAAGGACCATTGTAAGTATTTCTAAACCAAATGGCATTTAGATATGTGAAGCTCTTATAAATCAAAAGAAACTAAGAAACACCTTGTTAAAAGAGCTTAAAATATATATTTAAAATCAAAGTAACAAAGGTCTTAAAGGAATGAAAGTTTTCAAAAATAAAAAGAAGTCAAGCACATGACAGACAATTGTCTATCTATGGACAGACGACTGACAAAATTTGAGTGTTTTAAATTGAAGACAGTGTCCTGGTAGATGAATGTCAGTGTTATGGGTTAAAAATTTAACCATGACAGACGATTGCCTATATTCTGGAATATGACTACCAGCATCCTAAGTTTCACATTTAATTATGGTAGATGACTGCCATGTCGTGACAGACGACTGCAATGCGGAGTAGATTTCAGATCTCAAATGGAAAGTTCTCTTTTAAAATTTTGAATTTTAAAATTAAGTCAACAATTTTTTTTTCAAATATTACCTAACTTGATGGGGATATTGATCTTTGAAAAAGCATATAAATACCTCCTTGGGTAATGAAAAATTTTGAATTTTAAAATTAAGTTAACAATTTTTTTTCAAATATTACCTAACTTGATGACGATATTGATCTTTGAAAAAGCATATAAATACCTCATTGGGTAATGAAAAATTTTGAATTTTAAAATTAAGTCAACAATTTTTTTCAAATATTAACTAACTTGATGGGGACATTGATCTTTGAAAAAACATATAAATACCTCCTTGGGTAATGAAAAATTTTGAATTTCAAAATTAAGTCGACATTTTTTCTCAAATATTGCCAAACTTGATGGGGACATTGATCTTTGAAAAAGCCTATAAATACCACATTAGGTAATGAAAAATATACATAAGATAGAATACAAAAGAAGAGAGATTAATAAGTCTTTTGCTGAAATTCTCCTTGAGCTCCATCTGCCCACATCATTTTGTTGGAGAGAAAATAATTATCCTTGAGTTCAATTTGCTCACATCTTTTGCTAGGGAGGAATTCTACCATTTTGGTAGATTGAAAATATCAAAGTTCAATTTTTTTTTTTAAAGAACCATCGGTGACTTCTAAAACTTTAGAGCTTCATATATTCTATTTTTCTTTGGTTTTTATAAGTACAATTTAGATCTCAATTTGTACAACCTACTCTAAATTTTGAGAGTATGTTTTGTACGTAGATTTATTTTCCATCTTCTTGTACTTTGAACGGTTCAAAGGATTGATTAGATCGTTGGACCAAGCACAGGCTGGTGCTTGGTGAACTTTTTCTCTTCCTGGAAAAAGGGTAAATTGTGTAAGGTTTTTTGTTCCACCCGAAAGGAACAAGATTTAGTTAACTCCTTAGGTGGTTGACCTAAGGTGAGGACGTAGGCTGGGGTAAGCCGAACCTCGTAAAAACAGGTGGTGTTATTCTCTTCTCCTTATTCTCCTTTTAGTTTCAGCAACAATATAACTTGTGTGAATGTTTTAATACTTGAAATCATAAAGTAATACTTATTAGAATTTAAGTAAACCCAAAAAAGGCCTAATTTGTTCTTGGGCTTGCAGGAACCAAAAGAGAGTACGTTGGTTAATCGATCTCTTGTGAAAACTGAAAGGAAGTACGTTGATTGGTTAACACCTAAAACTTGTTAGCTGAAGGTTTAATTAATTTTTTATATTGAAAAGGTGTTTGGTTGTTATTGCAATATTCAAATTAATAAATCAACAATAAGAATTGAACATTCATTTGCAGGACCTTTAAATATTCCGAATCGATTTCTTGTTTTGTGGTTTTTGTGTGTGAATGGTAAATTAATTGATTGTGTTTATTGATTGTGAATTGATTAAAAGGAAATAAGAGTTAGTGTGTATTGCCTAATTAACAAAAATACGAGAAAACCTTAAGAGATTGTGAAAAGAGACAAGAGCTCATAAAGAGGATGAAAGAAATTTTTAATAAACCCAATTCACCCCCCCCCCTCTTGGAACTATACCTTAGGTTTCATGTTTGTGAGGGGCTTGAGGCGAAACATATACAAGCAGGTGGCAGTTTTAAAGATGCAGGACTATACTGATCTTGTTGACAGAGCCACGGTAGCCGATGAGAGCGAGCATACAGATGTAGGTGTATCGAGCTAGAGGAAGAGGCCGACACCTCTGGGATTTCAAGTGGGTTCTAGTCGAGGCCTATGGAGAGGAGATTGGTACAGAGGAGACTAGAGACAAATGATAGGACATTGAGGGTTTCAAGAAGAGCAAGCTTACCCCATTTGTCCCAAATGCGGTCGGAGACATCCAGGTGAATGTAGAAGAGGAGAGAATGTCTATTACCGGTGTGGGATACCTGGTCATAGAGCTTGGTCATGTTAGGAACCTCCAGCCCATGCACCAGTTCATAGACCGTTCCGAGGTGGTTACCAGGCGCCTTGTGGAGGCCAACAAAGGAACACAGCACCAGCGAGAGTCTATGCATTGACTCCAGGAGATGTTGAGGCTGCTAGAGACGTCGTGATAGGTATTATTACTACTTTACCTTATAAATTTGTTGTTTTGTTTGACACAGGTGCCACTCATTCTTTAGTGTCATCGGGGTATGCTAAGTTGTCTGGGATTAAGGCACAACAGTTAGATGTTGAATTGTTAGTAGCCATGCCGACTGGATTAGTAATGAGATGTAGGAGGGTACTTAAAAATTTTTTAGTGGGTATTCGGAAGAAAGTCCTACTAGCTGATCTTGTGATATTAGATTTGTAGGAGTTTGATGTAATATTAGGTATGGATTGGCTGGTAGCCAATCACGCCAGCATAGATTGCTATCAGAAAGAAATGATTTTCAGACCCGCCGGTGAGCAAGAATACATATTTGTGGGTTCAGGCATACGTGCCTTGCCACAGCTAGCGTCAGCTATTCAGGCGAGGAGAGTGATATAGGGTAGACTCCAGGGATATGTAGCTTACATAAAAGAGCTGCTAAAGGAAGAATTGAAACATGTAGATATTCTAGTGGTAAGAGAATTTTTGAATATTTTTTCAAAGGAATTACCTAGCTTACCACCAGATTGAGAGATTGAATTCACTAGGGATCTATTACTAGGGTTGGCACCAATATCTTAAGCACCGTATAGAATGGCTTCAGCCGAACTGAAGAATTAAAAGATCAATTGCAGGAGTTGCTGTATAAAGGATTTATCAGGCCGAGTGTGTCACCTTGGGGAGCCCCAGTCCTCTTTGTGAAAAAGAAAGATGGGACCATAAGGATGTGCATAGATTATAGGGAAATAAATAAACTAACATTCAAAAATAAATATCCTCTTCCTAGAATTAATTATTTATTTGACCAACTCTAGGGGACCCAGGTCTACTCCAAAATTGACCTTTAGTCAGGCTATCACTGGGTGAAAGTCAAGGCTGAGGACGTATCAAAGAAAGCATTCCAAACCAGGTACTAGCACTATGAGTTCTTGGTAATGTCATTTAGATTGACAAATGCACCATCAATGTTCCTGGATTTAATGAATCGGGTGTTCCATCAGTACTTGGACCAATTTGTTGTGGTGTTCATTGATGATATACTGGTCTACTCAAAGAGTCTTAAGGAGCACGAGGGTCATATGAGACTAGTTTTGTAGGTGCTGAGGGAAAAGAAATTGTATGCTAAATTCAAGAAATGTGAATTCTGGTTGAGGCAAGTTACTTTTCTCAAGCATGTGATCTCTAGGGATGGTATATCAGTTGATCCAAGTAAAATAGAGGCAGTAGTGAGTTGGGCGACACTAGTGAATGTTTAGGAGGTCAAATGCTTCCTCGTTATAGTAGAGTATTACGGGCATTTTGTGGATGGCTTCTCCAAATTATCAGGTCCATTGACATGACTCAGGAGGAAGAATGTGAAATTTGATTGGACCGATGAGTGTGAGCAGAGCTTTTAGGAGTTGAAGTGGTGGTTGGTCATTGCACCAGTATTGTCTATCCCATCAGGGGAAGATGATTTTGTGATATACAGTGACGTTTCCTAGAAGGGACTCAGGTGCTTATTGATGCAGCTTAGAAGAGTCATCGCCTACACATCTAGACAAGAGTATGAAAAGAACTACCCTGTGCATAATGTAGAGTTAGCTGTAATGGTGTATGCTTTGAAAATCTAGAGGCATTATCTTTATGGTGGGAAATACGAGATCTTCACTGATTATAAAAGCTTAAAGTACTTTTTCACCCATAAAGATTTGATTATGCGGCCGAGAAGATGGTTGGAGCTCATCAAGGATTATAGTTGTACTATCAGCTACCATCCAGGGAAAGCAAACGTGGTGGCTAATGCACTGAGCAGGAAAACAGTAGAAGCAATGGTGTCAGAAGTGGAGATTCAGCATCCTATCCAGATGGATTTGGAGAGGATAGGTGTGGAGCTGATAGAGGATGATCACTAGACATTTATGGCCAACTTGGTGGTACAACCTACCTTGTAGGAGAAAATTAAAGCTACATGGAAGAATGATGCAAAGTTGGCAAAGTTGACAGAAAAAGTGCGGAATAGACAAGAAGAGGAGTTCAATATTTCAGAGGATGGAGCCCTGAGGTTCCATGCTAGACTATGCAGTCTTATAGATGCTGAGATCAGGAGGACTATATTGGAGAAGGCTCATAGATCCTTGTACACAGTACATCCTAGTAGCACTAAATTGTATTGGGATCTTTGAGAGACTTTCTATTGGAGCATAATGAAGAGGGAGATAGCTGAATTTGTGCAACAGTGTTTGACGTGCTAGAAGATAAAGGCTGAGCACCAAAGGTCGGCAAAACAGTTGCAGCTACTCCACATCCCTAAATGGAAGTGGGATCACATATCCATGGATTTCGTCACTGAGTTACCACTAGCACTACATGGTCAGAATGCTATCTGGGTGATTGTTGACCGATTAACAAAAAAACCCACTTTATACCTATTAAAGTTAGCTACCCTATGTACAGACCAGCAGAGATCTACATTCAAAAAATAGTTCGACCCCATGGAGTGACAGTATCCATCGTTTCAGACCATGACTCACTTTTTACATCATGGTTTTGAAGGAGCTTGTAGGAGGCTTTGGGGTCTAAGTTATCATTTAGCACGACATATCATCCTCAAATTGATGGTCATATAGAGAGAACAATCCATATATTGGAGGATATTCTGCAAGCATTCGTGCTAGATTTTGGGGGTAGTTGGACCCAGTATATGCCACTGGTTGAGTTTGCCTATAATAATAACTATTAGGCAAGCATCGGCATGGCACCTTACGAGGCACTGTATGGTAGGAGGTGTTGTTTAGCTTTGTACTAGGATGAAATGGGTGAGAGGCGAGTTCTGGGACCAGATTTAGTGCAACAGGCGTACGATAAAGTCTGACTAATTGAAGATAGATTCAATGCAGCTTAAAGTCGGTAGAAAACTTACACTGATACGTGCCGCTGGGAATTGGAGTTTGATGTTGAAGATCACGTATTTTTTAAAGTAGCACCATTAAAGGGTTCTATGAGATTTGGGAGGAAGGGTAAGCTGAGCTCTAAGTTCATTGGCCCATTCGAGATATTAGAGAGAGTGGGTCCAGTAGCATTTATGCTAGCTTTACCACGAACTCTATCCAAAATACACGATGTATTTCATGTTTCCATGTTGAGAAAATACGGCCGAGACCCCTCCTATGTAATTAGCTGTAAGGAGTTAGAGCTTAGAGATACACTAGCATATAAGGAGATGCCGGTGTAGATCTTAGATAGAAAAGAGCAAGAATTGTGTACTAAAAACATTCCATTAGTAAAGATCTTGCGGAGAAATCATGCAGTGGAAGAGGCCTCTCATGGGAGTTAGAAGAGGATATACAACAGAATTGCCCACATATGTTTAGTGGGAATCAATAATAGTTAGGAAAGAAACAGAAGTAGTTCAGACAGAGTAATTTTTATTTTGATATTGAACAAAATAGTTGATGTATAAGTTGTATAGTAGAATATAGGATAGTTATTATTTTGGTTTTAGGAGAATTTTATTTTATGTATATATTTGTAATATTCCAGAACCCTAAATGTAACCACGGTATTCCTCCGCCATAAGTGAAGGTAAGTAATAAAATAAGTAGCCAATTTTCCTCAAAGGACAATGTATAACACAGATAGCAAATTTCGATGATGAAATTTTATAAGGAGGCGAGAATGTAGTAACTCGAATAATTAGAGAAATTAAATAATAAAAGGAAGGAGAGAAAAGGGAATTTCAAAGGGGGGACCCAGCAAGGCCTCGTCGACGAGCGTAGAGCGTTCGTCAACAAGCAGTCTTCTTGGGCACATCGATGGGGACACGTGTCTCGTCAATGAGAACATACTAAGGGGGGCTAATTTCAGGGCCTGAGATTCATCAACGAGGATTATGTGTTTGTTGATGAAGTTCCTTCTTAGTCTCCTCGACGAGGTGATGTGGCTCGTCGACGAGGCCACGTGGCTAGCCATTGATGTAAGTGCAAAAATTAGATTTTTGATAAAAAAATTCAGCTAAATCTCTCTCTCTCACTAAGTTTTAGTTTCTCTCACTTCTCTCTAGAGTTTTGGCTCCATTTCTCCCCGGTTCTATGATTAGAAGTTACCACGATGATCAATGGGAGATTCTCTACAACCTAGCCGGAGTGAAATTTTGATTTGGGAAGGTTGGGAACCATCCTAAAATCAGGGTAAGTAGGTATTTAAGGGTTATTTGCTTTCTAGGTTTTTCTAAACCTAGATTTAGTAGTAGATGTTATTATACTGGTGTTTGGGATGATTTATGTGAGTGTTGTGAATTTATTGCAGGCAGGTTAGGGAACTTAAAGGGTGTTCCCAGGAACTTAGGTAAGATGATGAATAGTTTATAATTTAGGAAATGTGAGTATGAAATTATTATGGGAAATACAGTTGATTGATAGGGAAATCTATATATGTGTAATTTCAGGATTTTTTATTATGGACGTTGTGGGCGTGAGTTAGAAAATTAGCAGGCGAGTTCGGTTAGCCAAGGTAAGGGAAATATGCTATGCTAGTAAATAAAGAAAGTTTATCAGTAAATTATAGTATTTGTTTATTAAGATACAAAGTATAAGTTATATAGTTTTACAGATTCTAGAAAATGAATTTTATTAATTGTGTGGCCTGAGTTGATATTTGTTCAGTACTGAGTTTATACAATTTTTCAGAATATCATGATTTACATTATTTTTGCAAAGAAATATGCTTTACCAGATTTTAAAGAATTATAAAATTCATATATTTTATAGACATATATTATACATACATATATATTTTACAGAAAAATATTTTATAGTATTCACAGAATACCATGATTTCCAAAACAATAACACTCAAATATTACAGGTTATTCAATTAGATATTATAGATTATTTCAGTTAGATATTACAGATTATTCATCTAAATATTACAGAATTTCATATAAGATTTATAGTGTTATGATTATTTTGGAATCACAAGGGAACTGTAAGATAATTATATATATTAGTAATATGCAGTATCAAAAACCTAATCAAATATTTCTGTAAGATTAATTATTACATTCAGATTCAGTTAGTAGAGCACGGTACTGTTACTATTCCAGATCAGAGTGCAACCACATATCTAAGATAATGTGTGGATTACCGTCAACCGTGCCTATTGAGGGATTGCAGTCTCCCCAGTATTCTGGGTTGAGGAGGATAGTTTGATGAGGTAGATGCTAGTACCAAGTCTTTAGAGGATTGAAGTAAGGATGGACTGAGGATTGATAGAGTATTCAGGTGACTTATCTTGGTAGGCCAACCAGAGTCAAGTCAAGCCTACGGGCAGCACAACCCTGTCATGAGGGGTCAAATCATGACATTCAGATTTTCAAGGATATTTCTTAGTTGTTTATATATATATAGATTTACAAAATATCAGTGGATATATTATAATACTAGCAGTATTATTAAATCGAAAACTCAGATATTACGAGTGAATTTTAAGTCCCGTAGGTGTGAGTTACATAGTATTAAATTTTACATGGTATCTCAGTACAGTTATTTATCAGTAGATTATTTATGTAAACTCATTTGCCACACACTAGTAATAGCATATTTCATCTTATTGAGTATTGTCTCATCCTAGTGACTTAACATTTTTCAGGTGATCCAATTAGACGAGCAGATTATGCTCATAGGTAGAGAAGTTGTCAACACTACTCTTTCTGTAGGGTAAGTGTTATCAGGAGTTTTGGGTAGTAGATTCTGAGATGATGAGAAATTATGTATGTATATTTTGAGAAAATACTAGATTTTGGTATTGTAAATAAGGATGTATGACTTTATGTTTTCCGTTGTATTGGTACGTTACTCAGTAAACAAGGAATTTCCTTAGTGCCCACCTGGGGCCTAAGATGTTATAGTAGATATTATCAGGGGTATTAGCGTATTTTATTTTTTAGTATATTTATGAAAAAAAAAATGGTATGAAATTTCAAGTCGTTACAATATTAGCATAAGTAGTTCGAATAATGAATCACTAGAAACAAAGCTAGACTTGTATCGAAGGGGTACAATCAAGAAGAAGGAATAGACTATGATGAAACCTTTGCCCCTGTAGCTAGAAGGGAAGCTATTAGAATGTTGTTAGCCTATGCTTCCTACAAAGAGTTTAAGTTATACCAAATGGATGTCAAAAGTGCATTCTTGAATGGATATATCAATCAAAAGGTATACGTTGAACAACCCCCTGGTTTTGAGAATATTGAAAATCCTAACCATGTATTTAGACTAACTAAGGCTTTGTATGGACTTAAACAGGCCCCCAGGGCTTGGTATGAAAGACTTAGTGGACTTCTAATTGAGAAGGGATTTTTAAGAGGAAAAATTGATAGCACCTTATTCATTAAAAATAAGGAAAATAATATACTTCTAGTTCAAATCTACGTAGATGATATAATATTTGGTGCTACAAATGAACATCTATGTAAAGAATTTGCAAAATGTATGTAATAAGAATTTGAAATGAGTTTGATGGGGAATGAAACAATTTTCTTAGACTGCAAATTAAACAAGCAAAAAATGGGACTTTTATAAGTAAAAAAATATATATAAAAGATATGATACAAAAATTTGGTATGGAAGATAGTAAACCCATATGCACACCTATGAGTACCTCCATCAGCCTAGACAAAGATGAAAAGGGAAAATCCATAAACACGAAGCACTATAGAGGCATGATTGGAAGTCTATTGTATCTAACAACCAGTAGACCCGATATAATGTTTAGTGTGCGTATATGTGCATGTTTTCAATCAGCACCTAAGGAATCACACCAAATTACCGTTAAAAGAATCCTAAGATACTTAATAGGGACAAAGGACTTAGGACTATGGTATCCTAAAGACACTGGTTTTAAAATGATCAGTTATTCAGATGCGGACTATGCCGGTTGTAAGATAGATAGAAAAAAGTACAAGTGGCACATGCCACTTCTTTGGAAGATCTTTAGTTTCTTGGTTTTCTAAGAAAAAAAATTTCATGGCTTTCTCAACTGCTAAAGCCGAATAAGTAGCGGCTGGTAGTTGTTGTGCACAAACTCTTTACATGAAACAACAATCAAGAGATTTCAATTTAAACTACACAACTATACCAATTAAGTGTGATAACACGAGTGTGATTAACATATCTAAAAATGCTATTTCACACTCAAGAACAAAGCATATTGACATAAGACACCACTTCCTAAGAGATTATGTTAAAAAAGAAGACATAAATCTTGAATTCATCAATACAAATGACCAATGGGCTGATATTTTTACTAAAACACTCTCAGAAGATAGATTTATAATCATAAGAAGAGAACTTGGTCTACTACATAGTAGAGAAGTATACTAAAAGGAACCAGATTTAAAAGAAATATCTACAATTTCTAGGATCACCTAGGGTTTGTCTCTTTTAAGTGATCAAAATTTGTTTTGGCAAATACTTTGATGTGTTGTATAGTTCAACACTGAGTTTGAATTGTTTTCCTTTTTGCTTGTAAAATAGATTCATGATATGTGATATGCAGCATGCTACATGTGGATGTTCGAAAAATTGGCATCTTGAAATTGGTATTTTGAAAATCTAAGCATAAAGTTACTTTTTAAATATCTTGACCATGTATGATTATGATCACATGAAAGAATGAAAAATTAGAATCTACGAGAAGTGCATGATAAAATTTCAATATGAATAACTAAGATGTATATTGGTATCCATGAATATATCACTTGATCTTTAAGCAATACAACATGATTATGAGCATTGGTAATATTGTCATGATCTTGGTATTTGAATGATGCATTATGCATGACAAATTTTTTTAAGTTTTTTTCACAAATATGAATGTTGAGCACCATATGCATGATTGAAAATTCAAAAATGTCACAACACATATGAAATAAGAATGCCTAATATGAAGTATGATATTGAATTTTGGCATGATTGAGAAATGTGTGATCATATGTTCTTTTAAATGTTTACCCTTTTTGATTGATGTCAAAAGGGGGAGTAGTATTTGGAGCAAAAATTTTGGCTTTATTGAGAGCATGATATTGAATGTTGAGCATGTTGAACATTATAGTATTTTAGCATGATAGCATGATAGTGAAAAATCATATTTGAGCATGTTGAGCACAGTAAGAATGAAAAATTGGGCAATGAGCATGTTTGATCTTGAATTTACAAATTGTTAAAATAATGCTTATTGTAAGGGGGAGTAGAATAATGCTAGTTGCAAGGGGGAGATTTTTTATGCTTATTCTTTTTTTTTTTTGCTCCTCATTTTTCATCATCAAAAAGGGGGAGATTGTTGACCTAACTAGGCTTTTCAATCCTATTTTGATGATAAAAAAATGAAGGATGCTTTAACATATGATATTAAGTGATGTGTTTTAGGTAAAAGAACTCTCAAGGTTGATAGGTTGAAACTCAATGTTAATCTAGTGAAAGCTCCTCAGAATGTTGAAGGCAATGAATGACAAATGAAGAAGTTTAAGGGCAAGCAAACCCAAAGTCAAAAGTGAACCTTAACAGGCTGAAGGAGGCTGAAGAATTTAAGAAGACCATAATTAGAAGAATTGTTGTAAGTACTTCAAAGCCAAATGCTAGTTAGATATGTGAAGCTCTCATAAGTCAAAAGAAAGTAAGAAACATCTTGTTAAAAGAGCTTAAAATATGTTTTTTCTTTTTTTCATTTTGAAGCTCATTAGGCAAAGAGACTTAAAGACTTTAGTTTAAGTCTTGGAACAAATTTTTCAAGGTTAAACAAGTTAATATTCCAAGATTAATTAAGCAAATAAGAGTTTAATTCAAAATTTGAATTAAATGAGGAAAATATTCTTTGGAAAAATTTTTAATTTCAAAATTAGTTCAATAATTTAATTAAATGAGGAAATTGTTCTTTGGAAAAATTTTGAATTTCAAAGTTAATTCAATAATTTAATGCTACCTAATTAAATGAGGAAATTGTTCCTTGGAAAAATTTTGAATTTCAAAATGAATTCAATAATATAATTAAATAAGGAAATTGTTATTTGGAAAATTTAAATTTCAAAATTAATTCAATAATTTATTGCTACCTAATTAAATGAGAAAATTATTTTTTGAAAAATTTTGAATTTCAAAATTATTTCAATAATTTAATTATACCTAATTTAATGAGGACATTATTCTTTGAAAAATCCTATAAATACCTTTTTGGGTAGGGAAAAAACAAGATACAGAAAATACAAGAAAAGAGAGAAATCAGATAAAATTTGAAATTCATATTATACTGAAATTCTCCTGAAATTCTTCTTTGCTCATATCTTCTGCTCACGAGGAATTCTACAATTTTGGTAGATTGAAAATATGAAAGCTTGGTTCCGGGTTGCAATTCTATTTCTCTTTTAAACAAACCTTTGGTGACTTTCAAAAACTTTAGAGCTTCATATATTCTAATTTGCATTGGTTTTTTTGAAGTACAATTTACATCTCAATTTGTACAACCTGCTCTAAATTTTGAGAGTATTTTTTGTACGCAGAATTTATATTATATTCTTGTAGATTGTGACGATTCCAGGTTTTCTAGATCGTTGGCTAGGCGAGGAATTATCGCTTAGAGAGGTGCTGCTCTAGCCTTTTGAAGGAGTATGTAAAGGTATTGTTTTGCCTGGTAAAGGAACAGGTTTAGTGAATCCTTTGGTGGTTCTTCCAAAGGCGAGGACATAGGCTGTGTTGAAGCCGAACCTCGTAAAATCTGTGTCTCACTCTCTCTTTCCCTTACTCTTTATTTTCAGCATATTTATATTGCGTGGATGGTTTACATTTGAAATCATATACACTTCATATATTTGGAAACCAAACAAACTTAAAGTTTATTTTTGATTTGGGTTGCGGAAACCGAAAGAGAGTACGTTGGTTAAACCATATTTTGCGGAAACCATACGGGAGTACGTTACTTGGTTAAAACCCCCAAAGAAAATGAACTAATAGTTTACTTGAATTCTGAATTTTGGGATGAGTGTGGATGTGTGGTTGTAAATCATGTAAAAGAAGCAAATTTATTTTAACAAGCATATCATTCAACTACAGGGCTTGATTCATATTTATAAGGCATATATAAACAAACAATTGTCCTAATTTCTTACTGCTGTATATCTTAATTTTGGTTTGATTGTTTACTTTCAAATTGTGTTTGATTAGTTTGGATAGTGTGGTTGATTGAAAGGTTGTTTGGTGATTTAGTTGTTTAAGTGATGTGTTGTTGATTGTATAAAAGAAACTAAGTTATTGTGTGTTTGACAAATGAAACAAACAAGTAAAAGAATTGGTTAAACAATAAAAGAAGTTAAGTATTCTTAAAAGGAATTAAAAAGAAAGTTTTTAAATTCCCAATTCACCCCCCTCTTTGGAAGCTATCCTAATTTCAACGCCAAGACTCAATAAACATTAGGATTCAACTTAAGACACCAGGAGGTTTAAAACATCGGGAGTCAATTAAAAAACATCGGGACTCAATTTAAAACATCGAAACTCAGTTAAAAATATCGATATTCAATTAAAAACATCAGGACTCATTTAAAAATAAGAATGAAGCTGTTGTGAAAGAATTGGAATCTTAAAACCTTGTTGAAAGAGAAAATGATTTAAAAATCAAGAAATTAGAAAGTAAGAATGAAAAGGTAATAAAAGAATTAGAAGATCTAAGATCCCAAACCTCCATTGATAATAAGAAAGATCTATATATTTTTTAACTTGAAAAAAAAAATCAACAAGACGTCTTAAGATCTAGTAAAGCTGCAAGAAAAGGGTAAAAATATACAAAACTCAAAAATTTGTGATCTTAAGAGAACATTTAAGGATCAAACCAAAATAGTCTACTTGACTAAAGGAAAAGAAAATCTTGATAAAATGATTGGCTCACAAAGAATGTCCTTGAATGAAGAAGGTATATGATTCAGTGGACTTGAGAATACAAGTAAAAAGAACCTCTATAGGGGGTACTTTTCAAAAGCATCCAAAGACTATGCTAGCACCTCCTCAAACGCTTACACTCACACCACATGTTTTCTATGTAAAGAGAAGGGACATAAAATTTGAATGTCCATAAAAGAGAAAGGGTTGAAAACTAAACAAGTTTGGAGAATAAAAGAAACATCTCTTGCTAAACCATCCGAACCCAAGAAAGTATGGGTACCAAGATGAAAGTCTAGTTCATAAACCAAGGACTCCAAAAGATCTTAAGTATATGGATTCTGTTATTAGGAATTGAGAAAATTAAATTTGTATTAAAATGAAATAGGTTAGTGATGACTCTACAGTTGTAGAGTCTTTAAGTTAGCTAATCGTAAAAGAGATAAAGTGATAATTATAATTGAGCACTGATAATAGACAGGCTTAATTCATAAAATATTAATAGATATGTCTACTATATTAGAAACCTTGAAGATCTAATGCATAAACTGAAAGTCTATATTAATTATGCATATCATGGAGGATGAAAAAGTATAACCTTAGTTGAATTGTTATAAATACTTAAGGATAAAATTAAAAGCATAGCATATGGTAATATTTGCACATACTTGAGATTTAGAGATCAAACTAAAAGAGAGATAGTTGATTGATCAATCACGAATAAAGCTCACAAGTGAAAAATATGAAATACATCTGATTAAAGTATTGTCAGTGTAATAAAATTATTTTATACTCACAACATATGGCTGACTCAAGAAGAAAATTATGCTTTTTCAATCTATGAAAAATCATTTAATAATACAAGGACATTGAAAAAGTTAAAATGGGGGATAAGGATAAATTTTCAAACTTTTTGATGCCTATTATATTAAAACAAATGAAAATGGCATTTTGAAATCAAGGAAGTCATTTACTTCAAAAAAGCCAATTTAGAAAGTCATTTGAAGATTGATAAAATGATAAATCAAAATCAAAAGAGAGAGATTGAGTTTCAAAATTGAAATAACTTGCTAAACATGAGCATGTTATGATAGTGATGATATTAATATGATATTGGTATTATTCTTCATATTGGTATCCATGAGCACCTACATGAAATTAATTGATATTTGAGCATGACATGATCAATTTAAAAGCATGATTGGTAATCTTGACACCTTCATGAATACATAGTTTATAATTCACAAATGAAAGTCTTAATTTATTGGATATGAAATACATTTCATTTAAGGGGAGTTAGATTAGTTATGTAATGATATCATGACTGATGGAAATTATTGAAAAATCTGATATAAAATCATTTGTATTTTATCATGTCATTTTGGGGACTTATTGTCTATCCTTTTATGCATGATGAATGCAAAGTTTATGTTTTGTGCCTTCACTTGATACATACTTTTTATCATGGTTGCTCTTTGCCTTAGCATTTATATATTTTTCTTGATTTCTTACACTTTTTGATTGATTTCAAAAAGGGAGAATTTTTTGGCAAAAATTGAGCATGACACTAGCATGAAATACCTAAGCATATTGGGTAAACTATGAAATGGTGTATATGAGCATGATATTGAAATTGATCTTGATATTACAAATATTGTTAAGTTGATGCTTAATTGTAAAGGGAAGCCTTTCTAAGGCTTACTCATTTTTTCCTCCTTATTTGTCATCATCAAAAAGGGGGAGATTGTTGGCCTACCATGACTTACTAATCTTGTTTTCATGATAACAACTAAAATATTATTTAACATCTTTGAGTTGTGAGTATAAATCTTCAAGTAATGGGTATTTAAAGCCCAAGTTTAAGTTTAAGTAAAGCTCAAGATCAAGTAATTACAAGAATACAATGAAAACATACAAACAAGTGATTCAAGCAAAGCTCAAATCAAAGTGTTACAAAGCTCGAAGTTTGACAAATATCATGGAAGCTCAAAGAATGTTGAAGCTCAAGACAAGATGGACTCAAAGCAAAGACATACAAGAAGACCTCAAGTATTGGAAGATTTAGAGTCTAAAGAAGTCTTATATGTGAGTACTTCAAGTAAAAGTAAATATAAATTCATTGAAACTCTTATGTTAATTACTTGGACCTAGATACCTTTTGAAATACTTGGAAAATATTTTTTTTAAGGCCAAAAGTTATTTCAAAAAGGTTAAATTTATTTTTGGAATGAAAAGCACCAAAATAGGATTTTCCAAATTTTATTATTTTTTCTATATCCGCATTGATGATCATTTTTTTCTATCCAACACTCCTTATCTTAAATAGTGTTCAACATTAAAGTTGTGAGATTTTATCTTAGCTTTCTGTTGATACCAAGGATGTCAAATTTGGACCTGTATAAAAAAAATTATGACCAAAATACTGAATGGTGCTCAAAGCTGACAACAGGATAGGTGCCTCACAGATTTGTATCAAGTGCCTAGCTTTGTAATCTGAGGAACATAACCACGTTTTCCCAGGCGCCTGACAGAACACTACCTCTTTAAAATAAGCTAGGTTTTAACTTGACAGGCACCTGACTCTCTTGATAGGCGCCTGGCCTTCGTAAAATTTGAAATTTTAAACGCAGGGAAAAATTTCTAAAATTGGTTTCTTAGGCTCCAAACTTCTTGCAAACTTGAGGAACACTCCAAGTAAGCTTGGGGAATAAGAAATTCACTTTTTAAAATCTATATATTTCCCTCAAGGCAAAGATTTTCATTAAAAAGAAATATTTTCAACAATCAACATATTCTCAAGTGTTCTCAATTCTCAAAGGCTATCTTGCTCACACCTTACTGACCTTTCAACTGAATTTTTATTGAACTTCTCACAACCAAATTGAGCACCAAGTCTGAATCTTTCAATCATAGAAAGATTATTCCAGTGATAGATTTACATTGAGCTTCAATTTCATTATATTGAGATTTATGTTGAAGTATATTTTGTGCTTACGCTTGTACTAAGTGGCTCTATCTGAGAGTGATTCTTGTACACAAACTCTTCTTCTTGTTTCTTGTTTCTTGAAGGTTAAGGGCTATTGGATCGTTGTAACCGAGCATGGGGTATCGCTTGGAGATGGAGTTCCACCGTATTGAAGAAGGGATTGTAAGGGTGTGTTCAGCCCATAAAAGAACGTGTTAGTGGAATCCTTAGGTTGTTACCTAAGGTAAGGATGTAGGTTGGGTACAAGCCAAACCTCGTAAAAAATTCAGTCTCACTTTTTTTCCCTTACTCTTTAATTTCCAGCATACTTGTTAACTGTGTGGTTGATTTAAATTTCTTGATCATAAATACTATGTAGATTGGACTTTAAATAAACTAAAGATTAATTTGTTTTTGGGACTAGCAGAAATCGAAAGGAAGTACGTTAGTTGATCAATATAAATTGCAGAAACCATAAGAGAGTACGTTGATTGGTTAACACCCAAAACCTATTAACTAAAGGTTTATTTGAAATATAAATTTTTGGAAAGAGTGTTGGATGTTATATTACTTATCATCATGAAACACCAATTTCATTAATACAATGCTTAAAATTTGCAAGCATTCATAGTCAAAATTTGCTATTTAATCACTAGATCTGGATAGTGTTGCATTTCATACATTAACTTCTGTTTGGTAATCAATTGGTTGATTTTCATTAAGAATCATTACTTTTTGTTGATATTGAATCAATTCATTAATTGAGTGTGATTTGTGATTGGCCTATACAAGCATTGAATATCAAATCATCCTTGGGTGATTGCTGAATATAAAATAAGTTGCGAATTCGTAAAAGGAATTAAAAGATAAATTTTATAAACCCAATTCACGTCCCCTCTTGGGACTACACCTTAGTATTTCATCATCTTATGTACATATATATATATATATATATATATATTGTAGAGACTCCAAAAATAAACAATTAAATAATAGATAGAAAGGAAAATTCAAAAGGGATAAAGTAGGGTTCGTTAACGAACGCCCTAGTTTCGTTGATGAACTCCCTTATATGGTTTGTGGACAAATCCCAGTGTCTCGTCGATGAAGAGATACTGAGAGGGAGGAATTCAGACCCTTTGATTCATTGACGAGCTCATTACCTTCGTCAACGAACTCTTTTCTTTGGTTCGTCAACGAGTCCATGTGTCTCGTCGACGAAGCCACGTGGCAGCAATCTATATATATACGCAAAATAATATTTTTAGCGAGATTTCTTATTGTTTCCCTCTCTTTCTCTCTCTACTTATGGTCTCTTCACCTTCTCTTTAAGATTTCAGCCCCGTTTTTCCTCTGTTCGATGATCAGAAGCTACCACGATGATCCGAGGGAGATTCTCTACCACTTTGCCGGAGCAAAATTTTGGTTTGAGAAGTTTAGGCACCATCCCAAAATTAGGGTAAGTAGGTTATTTTAGGGTTTATATGGTTAGTAGGGTTTTCTGAACCCAGATTTTGTGTTAGATGGAATTACAATGGAATTTGAGTTTATTAAATTAGGGTGTTGTGATTTCAGGGTTTCGGTTTCTAAATACCGCAGGCATGGGTTGAGGAGCCCAGTTGGTGTTTACTCAGGAACTCAAGTAATGTTGACAAATAATTAGTAGTTTAGAATTTTATGGATAAAGAAATATGTGAGCCTAGGGAAGGCGAGTATAGTTATCATTTTGAGTTGGGTTGATTGATTTGAGCTTCAAACGTCGTAGGGGTATAGATTTAGAGCTTAGAAGACTCCATAGGAATCAGGTGAGGGAAATATGCTATGCTAGTAATTTTAGGAGTTTTTACCAGTAAATTACATGTATTTTGGGATATGAATTCTAGATGTTTAAAGGTATGAAATTATGTTTTTTTAAGATAGTTCCTCAGATCATAAATTATCTTTGTTAATAGGAAAATACGGGTTTCGTTATATGGGTTTTATTCATTTAATTGTGTGGCATGAGTAAATATCAGTTCAGTACAAGATTTGCACAACTTTCATAGTATCATGATTTTCAGTATATATGTACATAAATATGTTTTTCAGAATTTACAGAATCATGATTTACAGTATACCCACAAAAAGATATTTTACAGCATTTTTAGAATACCATGATATTCATATTACAAAACCATAATGTTCAGATATTACAGTTTATTCAGATCAGATATTACAATTTATTCAAATCAGATTTTACAATGTTATGGTTATTATAGTTGAAATAGAATCATGGTAAAATAGTAAGATATATATAAATTAATATTATACATTATCAGACCCTGATGGAACAAATCAGATTTTAGAGCAACGTACCGTAGCTATTTCAGTTCTGAGTGCAACCATATATCCCAGATAGTGTGTGGATTTTATGAGTAGTCGACCATGCCTTGGGAGAGATTGTAGGCTCCTCAGTAGTCTGGGTTAAGGCAGCCGACCTGACGACAGAGGTTTAAGTTAACTTATCTTGGTAAGCCAACCAGTGTTAAGTCTCGGCTTCAGGCCACACAACCCTATCATGAGGGGTTAAATCATGACATACAACCATCTAGTAAAATTTTCATAGTTATGTATATATATATATATATATATAATTTTACAGAAAACAACAGACATATTAATAGTTACTAAAAGTATGATTAAATAGAAAGTATAGAAACAATTGAATTTTAAGTCACAGGTGTGTGTTAGATTCTACTTTATCTTATATGCTAGTTTAGATTTTGTTGATTAAAATATATTGTTTTTGTAAACTCAATTTCCAAACACTGGTAATAACATATTTCATCTTACTGAGAGTTTTCTCATCCTAGTAATTTAAATATTTCAAGTGATCCAGTTAGATGAGTAGATCAGGCTCAAAGATAAATGGAACATTTGTACTGCCCTGTCTGCAAGGTAAGTGTTTGAGGGAGATGTATTTTTTTGTAGATTCTAGGAGGTCTGGGGGATGTTTCTAGAGTGATGTGTATGTATATTTTGGGAATAATACTTAAATTCTAGTATAGTAATTATGGTTTATGTTTTCCGCTGCATAGGTACGTTATAGTAGTTTTATTAGGGGTAACAGAGTAATATAATTTCACAGTAAAAGAAAATGGCAGGAATTTTTGGGTAGTTACAATTTGGGTCATTACAATTTCCGAAGTTGTTAGGTTCTGTAGACTTTAGTGTACAGCAGGAAACTATACCAGAATATAGGAATATAATTTCAGTGAGTTAATGTTGGAAAGTTAGGGCAAGAATTTAGGGTTCTATTCTACAGTCTGGAACCAGGAGCTTTGGGGTGGTTTTTGGGAGTTTCTTGGGGTGACGATTTTAGGAAAAATATGGCAAACTGTTGTTGGTTTCTATTTCCATATGGTAGGACTAGACCTTAAGTAATAGGGGGTATAAGGATATTTTAGTTAGATTAATGTAAGAATAGCATTATGAGGTGCAGATTCTCAGAATAATTTTGGTATTATTGCAGGATGGACCGTGGGGGTAGTAGTGTTCACGTTAGCGGCGATGATGGTGCAGGGCGTTCTAACATGGGGGACGAGGATTCAGATGCTGTTTTACGCAGCATAGTTTAACAAGTTATGGATGAGAATGCAGAGAGCTCTAGGGAGCAGGGAGACCCATCCGCAACCCAAGGGTGTATGATAGAGAAGTTTACCAACACGAACCCTTTAGCGTCTTGAGGAGGAGAAGATCTTGTAATTGCTAAGAACTGGATGCAAGAGATCCAGAAAGTACTAACGGTGCTCCAATGCACTGATGAGTAGAGGGTCCTCTATGTCATGTACAAGTTGACAGGCAAGGTCGAGAGAGGGTGGACAACTACAATATTATTGGAGGAGCAGAGACCCATACCAATGGCTAAGACCTGGAGCTGGCTCAGGGAGGTATTTTTCGACAGATATTTTCTTACTACCGTTAGAGAGGATAAGGTAGTAAAATTTCTAATTTTGACCCAGGGAAATCTCACGGTTTAGCAGTATGCAGCAAAGTTCCTCGAGTTGTCACACAGCCTCAATAGTTGTCCCAGATGATATTAAAAAGATGAGGATGTTCGAAAGGGGCTTGAGGCGAGAAATCTATGAACAGGTAGCAGTTATGAAAATGCAAGACTTCTCTGAACTAGTTGATAAGGCAACAGTGGCAACAGATAGTGAAAAGAAAGATATGGGATAGGAGACGAGTACAGTGGAGGCTAGAGGCAATTGATAGGATATCATGGTTTTCAGGGCGAGCAGACTTATCCCATTTGTCCTAGATGTGGCCAAAGGCATATGGGTGAATGTAGAATGGGAGAGAACGTATGCTTTCAGTGTGGGAGACACGATCATATGGCACGATCATGTCAGGGACTACTGACCCACTCACCAGTTCACAGACCTTTTCAGGGAGGTTACCAGGCACCTCATAGAGGCCAACAAAGGAACACAACTCTGGCGAGGGTTTATGCGTTGATGCCGAGAGAAGCTGAGGCTGCCGGAGATGTTGTTATAAGTATTCTTTTTGCTTAACCTTATAAAGTTGTTGTTTTATTTGATTTAGGTGCCACCCATTCCTTTGTGTCGTCGAGATATGTTAAATTATCTAGGATTGAGGCATATCTGTTAGATGTTGAATTTTTAGTAGCCACACCGACTGGATCAGTGGTGAGGTATAGGAGGGTACTTAAAAGTCATCTAGTGGGCATTCAGGAGAAAGTATTACTAGCCAATCTCGTGGTGTTAGACATGCAGGGGTTTGATGTGATATTGGGTATGGACATACGGCAGCTAATTACGCCAACATTGAATGCCATGAAAAAGAAGTAATCTTCAGGCCCCCGAGTAAGCAAGAATTCAGATTTGTGGGATCACGTGTACGCGCCTCTCCACTGTTAGTGTCAGCCATTTGGGTGAGGAGATTGCTTCAGGGTGGTTGCTACGGGTATGTTGCTTATATAAAGGAGATGCCAAAGGAAGAATTGAAACAGGAAGATATTCCAGTAGTTAGAGAATTTCAAAATATTTGTTGAGAGGAATTACCTGGTTTACCACCAGATTGAGAGATTGAATTTGTTGTCAAATTATTACCAGGGCCAGCACCGATATCTATAACACCCTATAGTATGGCTCCAGCTAAATTGAAAGAATTGAAAGACCAGTTGCAGAAGTTGTTGGATAAAGGATTTATCAGGCCTAGCGTGTCGCCTTAGGGAGCACGAATCTTGTTCGTGAAGAAGAAAGGCAGGACTATGAGGATGTGCATTGATTATAGAGAAATAAATAAAGTAACAGTCAAGAATAAATATCTTCTTCCCAGAATTGATGATTTATTTGATCAACCTTAGGGGACCTAGGTCTACTTCAAGATTGACCTTAGGTCAGGATATCACCAGGTGAAAGTTAAAGCCGAGGATGTTTCGAAGATAGCCTTTCGAACCAGGTATGGGCACTATGAGTTCATGGTAATGTCGTTCGGATTGACTAATGCATCGGTAGTGCTTAAGGACCTAATTAATTGGGCATTCCATTAGTACTTGGACCAGCTTGTTGTGGTATTTATTGATGACATACTGATCTACTGGAAGAGTTTTGAGGAGCACGAGGATCATTTGAGGCTGGTGTTGCAGGTATTAAGCGAAAAAAATCTATATGCTAAATTCAAGAAATGTGAATTTGGCTGAGGCAGGTCACTTTTTTCGGGCATATGATATCTGGAGATGGCGTATCAGTAGACCCAAGCAAGATAAAAGCAATGGTGAACTGGATAAGGCCGATGAATATACAAGAGATTAGGAGTTTCCTAGGTTTGACAGGGTACTACCGACATTTTGTGGATGGATTTTTTAGATTATCAGGTCCACTAACACGAATCATGAGGAAAAATGTATAGTTTGAATGGACTAATGAGTGTGAGCAGAGCTTCCAGGATTTGAAGTAGCGGCTGGTCTCTACACCGGTATTATCTATTCCATCAGGGGAGGATGGATTTGTTATTTATAGTGATGTGCCCCATAAGGCACTTGGGTGTGTATTAATGCAGCATGGGAAGGTTATTGCTTATGCTTCTCGACAATTTAAGGAGTGTGAGAAGAACTACCCAGTACATGATTTAGAATTTGCTATTGTGGTGCTTGCTTTAAAGATTTGGAGGCATTATCTTTATGGTGAGAGATGTCAGATCTTCACTGACCATAAAAGTTTAAAGTATTTCTTCACCCAGAAAGAATTAAATATGGGAATGGAACCGTCACTAAGATCTGTTTCCCCCTTTCCCTACTCTTTTTCCTTCCTCCCCTCCTCTTGCCTGTTGCCATTCCCTTCTCCCACCGCCACTGCTGGCTCCTCCTAGGTTTTCTTCTTCTTCTTCTTCTTCTTCTTCTTCTTCTTCTTCTTGTTCTTCTTCTTCTTCTATAAACCAGTGTGTGTGTTGTGTGCATTTATGTATGTGCCATTCGCCTGTCACCATTCGCTTCTCCCACCGCCACCGCTACCGCTGTCGTAAAGCTCCTCCTAGGTTTTCTTCTTCTTCATCTTCTTCTTCTTCTTCTGCAAACCAGTGTGCGAGTGTAACTGTGTGCATGTGTGTTCGTGTGACTATATGCGTGTGTGTTACATTTACATATTTTTGTATTGATTGTGGATCAGAACTTTGTGGAAAGTGCCTTGTATCTATAGCAAGAAAAATGATAAAATACTCATAGAAAAATCCATTGCAAATTTGGAGGCTACAAATCTGCACAAACCTTCTACTTTTATCATTAGTGCTGCATGTCCTCGAGGGACTACATCGGGATTAATCATAGTACTTTTATCTTAGAAACTAATTGCACAAGTCTAACTGTATATGTGATGCATACAATGTGTTAATTAATCGATTATTCATACTCCTAATAAGCTAGAATTTCCAAACATATGCCAAACGACCTAGGTTTTCCAATTAATATCTTCTTGGTGGATTGTGGAATCATGAGTGTTTTGTTTCTTTGATTGATTCGGGAAATAGATTTGATTGAGAATGGTCAAATAATTAAGAAACCTCATCTCAGGTTGCTCTTAACATTGGGTGAATTGAGCTTTAATTAGTAGCATTTTCTTAGTAGTTTTGTTTAATTTATTTAGGCATTATTTGGTACAGGATAAAATTGATCGGGATAATTATTAAGAATGTAATATTTTATGAGAATAACTTTTTTATTAGTAGTCTATTAGCATTATTTCAGCATGGAAGGAAATGTAGAAAAGTAAAACAATCCAAGGGATGTAGTTATTGTTGTGATTATTTTGATTGTGGCAATTGCTTTTTGATTTCACCTACTAGAATTCATAATTGAAAGCATTATTTTTTCCCGATAGATTGGGTTGATATGTGCAGTGTGTTTGTTAACTGTTAATGCCCCTATATGGTCTGACAAAAAAATTTTGTACTATTTTTAACTGGCAACGAGAAAGGTTATTCTGGAATTTATGATTCTAACAGTTGTGGTTGTGGTGAGCCTCACTTGGTACACCTTCTGGGCAGCAAGGAAAGGCTACGATTTCAACTTTCTAGGACCCTTCCTGTTTGGTGTTGTTCTAGTGCTAATTGTTTTTGCATGATTCGGGTATTTCAGTCTTCATGGGCAAACTTAGTTTTATCTCCTCTCTCATGGATTGCAAATTTTTTTACGTTTAATTACATCACAAGTTTATGAAGTTTTACCATGCTTTTGAATGGTTGTACGCATGCTTCGATGTGTCTATCTACATTTTATTGCCTCTGAAATTAATGAAAATACATGGAGCTTTTGGTTTCTACTTGTATTTTGTGTTTCACAATATCATTACGATTTTCTAGCTCTTTTTGGAATTTATGTGAATGTTACTTACACACATAAGGTAGGCAGATAAGTGTTCATTTTTTTTTATCCTTATTGTGCACTCATTTGAGCTAGTACACGGTTAGAAAATCTTTGGAACAAAAATGTATAAAATACAGTGAAAGACCATGAACTAAATGCCATATGAAGTAAATTGCCAAATTAATTACTGTCATTTCTTGTGTTCATTGAAGTTTAGACCCATTCAAGAATGGTTACTATACATTCATGCCTTATCATACATGTAAGACAAAACAATTTTTGAAATTCAATTGATTATTAGTCATACTATGTTGACTAATAATCAATTGAACATGTTAATTAATTGTTTCACTTACGATTAGTAATATTTGTATTTCAACCATTCTTAGATTGTCTATCGTGGACAGTTCAAGAAGTTGTATTTACGTTGTTGTCATTGTTCACACTTTATCAATTATCATTATATATTTCGAGCGTGTCTCTACTTGTGTTCTCTGGGTGCATTGACTAACTCTAAAAATAAGCAGCTCAGAAGTTGTCCTAAGTGTAGGAGTTCAGTCATGTAATACTTAGTGCAAAGGCCATATCGTCTCCTCAGGGAATGCATTTTAATTCCAAACTCGTATAATTTCAAAAGAAATTAAGAAAAGAAAAATTTACTGAGCATAGTTCAGATTCAGTTTCCTGGGATTTTTGAGGTTTTTGCAATAGAATTTAAAATCTAATAAAAATTACGTATGCATGAAATAACTTAAATAAATACCAGATTCAATGCTTGAATAATGGAAGAACTAAACCCTACAATCATTCAACTAAATAAAAATATTAACTTTAAACGTAAACTCAAGCAAGAATACACTCTAAATAAAAACACCAACTTTAATAATAAAAACACCAAAAAAAAAAGTTAAATCCCTATAAAAACTTTAAATAAGAAGACAAATTGAAATAGACAATAATAATTATCAAACAAGAATTTAAATGCAAGAGAGAGATAGAGAGAGAGAGAGAGAGAGAGAGATTTAAACAAAAATTTATCTAGTAAAAAGAAAGTTCTTAAATTAAACAAACTATTTTAAAAAAAAATTAATCCAAACTTTGAATAAATTAAAAACTTAACAATAAAATTAATTTTAACAAAACTGAGTTCAAAGAAAGAGAGAGATGAGAAAGTAAGGGAGAAAAGAGAAAAGAGAAGAGAGAGAGAGATAGCCGAAAATCTAAGAGAGGCCAAGAGTCTTTTGCTATCCTCTGCACTACCGCCTTCCGCTCCTCCCTTTTCCCCCATAAACCATCCTCATCCATAAAATATCGTTTTCCCCCCCCCCCCACCCCCACCCTTAAGCACTACACACGGCCCAACACAACAACTTCACTTTCAAGCCCAATGTTGACCTAGTAAACGTTCGAATTAGAAAAAATCTATTTCCCAATGAATTGTAGATATCTTCATAAAAGTTCCAATTTCACTTGAATCACACTAATCCAATGTCAGATGAAAGAGTTATGATTAAAATACCGAAATACGTTTGGGCCATCTCCTAGCGAATTTCGGACTTGGATTGTTGCCCACTTTTCATTGCATGACACAGATTCATGTGCATGAAGCCCACGTAGTCTTCACACATAGCACCCGGTTCTCTTTTATGTCTCCTTTAATTTAAAAAATTATCACATTACAAAGCACGGATTCTTCAATTTTTACACATGCACACGGCTCCAAATAACTGCATGCATGGCTCGTCATTTGCAAGCATGTGGCTCACGGTCCGGTCTTCGATATTTGGCTTTATGCACATGACCTTGATTTGAACTCTAGCTTATGTACACGCATGTACATTTTTAATCTCGGCTTTAATGTTCAAAAATTATCTTGCAATAATAAGATACAAAAAATTCGTAAATTATTGAGTAATGATCCAAATATTGTAATTCGAGATCAATGTTAAATTATTGAACATAATTAAGCTTTAATTAAAAATATAATCTTTAATGCATGATTTTAAACACCTAATTACACAATTTAGATGCGTAATTACACCCTCCAACTAACGTTTTGATAGTCTTTAGAAAATAACGTGAATGAAATGCAGGGCAGTATCCACAAATACTAATTCCATCAAACATGAAATGACTGCACATACGACACAACTATACTATTTCACATACAGAAGTATAACCAAATTTCACACAAGCTCATCATATATAATGCACGCAACTCTGAAGTAAGTCATTCATGCAAATCTCATTATTATATGGCCGTTAAGAACCGTATACTCACATGAAGTTAACCAATAATACAATTCAGAGTTAATGTTGTCATATAAATCCTAGTATATATAGGCAAAATCTCGAGATATGTGTAATGTGCATGACTCGTTACACCCAGGATACAAGTGGACACCTACAAAATGGTCGTTTTGACTTGGCCTAACTAGTATACCCTAAAAAACACTCAAAAAGAATAAGTTCACTCATCATATGTTAAAAGGAGTGTCGCAATCAAACATACCACATATTGCAAGGAGCAAATGGTAAATGTATGGAGTGGACTAGTTTGAAAAGAATCAAGCCTATTTGTGAGGTGTCAGGTCCTTCACCCTAACATCTTCTCACCTACTCGCCATGTCCAACCAAGACCACTCTGGATCAACTAATTCACAAACCGGGCATTAATACATTTGAGGCATTAAGCGGTTAAAAAGTCTTCATGTGTGGAGAACATGTGTTGTATCCATGAATTTTTATGCATTTCTATGGAGGAGGTATTAATCCTTCATATCATGTGCATTTCTAATTTTTTTATTCTTTCTTTTGCTCATTCTTCAATTTTTTTCTTTTCTTGGTCAATTAGGACCATCATTACACTTCTCTTGTTGTCTTCATACCACCAATAGGAATTAAGCTCGAACAGTAGTGCATGAACTAAGTCTATTTCTAGGGGTGATTCAGCCTTCACATCTTGAGTAGGCTACAAGACCTAGGTTTCTATCGCCCCACTAAATATCACCTCTAGGCTAGCAAGTCAAAAATATAGACAAGTGTACAAAGAATATCTAGAAAAAAAGAAGAAGTTGAGTTTCATTAACTCTGAGTTGACGTCAAAAACTCAAAAGAACGATAAATGGCTCAACAATACCTCGCAAGGTGTTACTAATACTTATTAGTGATGAATTTTCAAACCATCACTAATAATAGAGTATTAGTGATGGATTAAAACTGTCACTAAAAACCTAAGCCCGTTACTACAGATTCTACACTGGTTCGATAAAAAATTGTCACTAAAGTCATGGTATTAGTGACGATTTTAAATTCATCACTAATGCTCTATTATTAGTGACGATTTGAAAATTGTCACTATTGAATGCTCTACTATTAACGATAGTTTTCAAACTGTCACTAAAGCCATAGTATTAGTGACGGTTGGAAAAACTTTACTAAAACTTTTTTAAAAGGCAATTATTAGTAACGGTTTTGAAACCGTCACTAATATTAAGGCTTTGTGATGAATAAAAGCGTCACTACCATACAATAAGTGACAGTTTTGAAACCTTCACTAATACTTAAATTGGACAATTAGTAGTGATGGTTTTAAAACCGTCACTAATAATGTTAAATTAATTTTTTTTCCTAATTATTAATTCTTGTAAAAATCTATAATTACATTTTCTTATACATAACATTAAACCATAATTGCTAAAAAATTCATAACTTATTCAAAATTTTAATTCAAATTTAAATACAAATACAAATACAAATACAAATATATTATACAAATTCAAATTCAAATACAAATATATTATACAAATTCAAAATTAAATACAAATACATTATACAAATTCTAATTCTAATACAGAAATTTCATTTGTTCAGATAACAAAAAAAATCAAAAGCTGCATCCATAGTGCATGACATTGTGTGGACGTTGTAACAGTTGCAGACCCTACAAATTAAGAAAGTTAAAAAAATTAGTATACGCATTTTGAAAAATTTTGGCAGCATTTCTCCTGTATATATGACATTTTCCATAGAGATATGCTCCAAACCTAGGTGTTTACAATAAACAGTTCACGATAATCCAACCAGTAATGAATTTTACGAGTGTACAAGAGATTCATATAATAAGTATTAAATAATATAACGTGTTCATGCATCCCATAAACAATATATATCAGAATATACATATCCAAACAATTATTATTCAATCAGAGGAATTCAACAAGATGTTTGTTACTATCCTAGTGTGAAAAAAAGATGCCTAAAATAAGTTTAACACATAGTGATTTCCACAACTTGTGAAAATATGCACATGAGGAACAAATATTTCATACCTTATGAGCTGACTTGGCAAGTGCTCGCATATCGTAGCTTGTATGTGCATAAGAAACCAATTTTAACCACACAATGCAAGAGAATAGCATTAATGTGACACCAAATAAGACAGTTGAATCACACCTGCAGAATTTAGAACTAATCATTGTATAAATCAAAATTTTTTGCTAATTCATTTGACAAGGTTTTAACCAAAGAGAAACCTTATCAAGAGATTAAGACATGCACAAAATTGTTAATCTAACTCTGCAGATAGCAGTGAATGGATTGGCTAAAACTTCCTAGCTGCTTGGGTTCATGCACCTCAAATCCAAAATATTAGAATAACTTTTGGTCATATAAAAAGGTAGTAATGCTTAAAATTTTTTTAAAGTTCAATGTTCACAATTGCAATATACGAGTAGGAGTATCAGGCTATCAGTTACTAGATCCTTGTAATTAAGTTTTGAGAACCTGAAAAATAGAGATGGAAAGATGTTTGATAAATTAAAAGGTACTGCATGCTTTTCGTTACATGATTAAATTCGGGTTTGGGTTTCAACAAAGGTAAGCATTTGTTACCCGTAAGAACCTACCAATTTTTAGCATCATTCACTGTTCCATATCTTTATAAATGCAATCAAAACTAAATAAAGATAACAAACAGAAAGTACAAAAAGGAAAACCTATTAGGAAGGCATATTACTCTTACATCTACACTAGAAGTCTAAAACTTAGAAACTAACCTCAGAATCACAAAAACTAGGCACAAGACAATAGTTGTAGTTATTATTAGGTGAAGGAACACAACAACCTGCAACATCAGATTATAAGTTAGACCATTTAGTGCATGATCATGCAAAACAAAGAAGAAGTAGACAAACTCTACCATGGGCAATTTTAGAAATCCCATTATAAAAAAAATAATGAATTTAAGTAGCCACATGAAGGTGGTTTTTATGGCTAAAATTCAACCACCAGTTATGAAATGCACAAACTGAAAATCCTAATCAGTATAGGTTATTCTTGTATTTTTTGTACATACAGTCTACAATTTAGATCTATATGCATAGATTTATTAACAACCATAATTATGAAATAAAGAAACCACAATCTTAAACAGTGCAATATAACTATTCAAACTCCAACCTGCGGAAACAAGCTACCTCCATACTCAGCATGATGGTTTGGAGTTCAATAGGTTAAATAGTGAGGAAAGGCATGATTTTTAAAAGTTTAAGGGAAGGCATGACATTGATAGACAGGGTGATGTTGAAGAATTTGTGTACCCAACCCCAAGTAGACGAAATAGAGGCTTGGTGTAGTGAAGTAGGGATCAGTAATAGGCATTATACAAAGCTTGTCTTAATTTTTGAACAATGTTCAAAGTTCCTTCCTATTGTACTCCCAAATGCTTCTAGGAAAAAACTAGCCCCACCAAATTTGTATCTTTTGCCTCCATCTTTTTACCGTTGCTCTTATCTTGATTTGACTAGTTGAATTCCCATAAAGATTGAAAAACTAGATGGGTGATCTATTGAAGGATTGAGCAATATTCGATGGCTAGAATATTAAAAAATAAAAATAAAAAAAGAACACGATGCACATGAAGGTTTCAATCAATTAGATTAAGGAAGAAAACAACATCACCCATGAAAAATTTTTAAAGTTACTTATAGAGAGATTTCACTATTAAAGTTTAATGGATCATCAACAGGGTTTAGAAAATAACGACAAGAATAATATATATTAGCACAAGACAAGTTGCAAACTCCTAATCAGGGAATTTCTGTTCCATGTTTAAATAGTAACTACCAAGGAATAAAGAGAAAATAAAAAGATATGAATGTTTAAATAGAAACTAACGAAGAATAAAAACAAAATAAAAAGATATAAAACACTCATTGTTTCAGCTATATACTTCTCTTGTGCCAACTTCTCAACTATAAAAGTAGCAAGCGAGAAGATTGGTAGACTAAGACTGTGATGAGAACCACCTAGAAAATTAGATGGACAAAAATGAAATATAATGAAATATAATGCCAAGAAAAATTCAGAAACATCACCAGCACATAAGAAGGGGTCAATCCCTCAACGAATTCGAATTAAACCAAAAATCAGACCCAATTAGTAAGCCATACTGCAACAAATGTCAAGAATTAATCATTTAAAAACTACAGATGCTAAAATAGTGCTTCTTCTGAAAAAGAATAGTTAAGATTTAAAACCTGTACTAGAAAAGCCACTAAATGAGAAAAAACATGTGCTTAATACAGTAGCCATAACTATCCAATAGAATTGAAAAAATGAGCAGGACAAACCTTCATTAAATTCTCAATGATAAGCCTGCTGTTTACAGCAACAAGCACCACAATACAGAGGTTGAAGAGGCCTGCGTGGCTCTGTCACAAAACATAATTTATAGTTAGCACTACACAAAGTATAACTTCATTTCTCAATAGATCCATAACAAATATTCTTCTCCACAGTACTTAAGATCAAAAAGTGTTCAAACATGCTTGTGGCCATCAAAACTTGACATAAAATGCCTAAAACATTAACCCCACAAAAGTAATAAATAGCCCACCCCAATGCTTTTAACAACCATCATCCCTCAAGTATAAGCGGTTAATTGTTGAAATTTTGGTCAGTGAAAACTTAATCAACGAACACAACCTGTTTGAAATAGCATTGGAACATATTGAAAATTACAAAAGCATTTACCTGTGCAAGCAAACCATAAATGAATGAATGAATAAATTTAAGAATTTTTAACAGAGAGAAAGGAAAAAACAATTAACAATGGCAACTTACTTGAAAATAGCATTGGAACTAAGAGGACTCTCCCTGATTCTACGGTGAGCGGGGACAAACGGTCGATGAGCAAACTTCAAGGGTGCATCGACGCCTCTGTTCTCACCACTTCGAATCCTTTCACTAGAATCCTTCGTCGGCTCTGTCCGATCGTCATCAGACCTCAATTTGGCCAGGGAACCGTCCCTGGGCGAACCAACAACGTAGCTCTCAGCTCCCAGAGAGTCCGCTGTCGGGGATGAGTTGGGAATAGCTCTGGTTGTGCCAGCGCTAGGTCTCCTCCTAATAGAGAGTTTGGGATCCAAGTCCTGGTGCGGACTCGATTTCGTGCCTATGCCTCCATCGTGCGTGTCCGCTATCACCATGGATGCAGAGAGGAGATGCTATGGGCGGCGGCTTAAGATTCAGTGGCCGGAGGACTGCACTGCGTGCATGGAGGAGCGAGGTGGGAGGAGCAGAATGGAATTTGGGGAAAGAAGAGATAGTAAGAGGTAGAAGGAGGCGGGAGGAGAAAGAAGAAATTTGGGGAAAGTGTGGGAAATTATCCGGGTTAAGGCGGTGATTTCAAATTTTGAGCATTAGTGACGGTTTCAAAATCATCACTAATATCCTATTATTAGTGACGGGTCTCCCAATCCATCACTAATAGCCTTAACTAAATTTATTTTATATTTTTTAAATAAAAACACTATTAGTGACGGTTTCAAAACCGTCACTAATACCCTATTATTAGTGACGAGTCTCCCAATCCGTCACCAATACCCTTAACTAAATTTTTTTTATATTTTTTAAATAAAGACACTAGTAGTGACAGTTTCAAAACTGTCACTAATACCCTATTATTAGTGACTGGTCTCCCAATCCGTCACTAATACCCTTAACTAAATTTATTTCAGATTATTTAAATAAAAACACTATTAGTGACGGTTTCAAAAAAGTCACTAATACCCTATTATTAGTGATGGGCCTCCCAATCTGTCACTAATACCCTTAACTAAATTTACTTTAGATTTTTGTAAACAAAAAACTATTAGTGATGGTTTCAAAACCCTCACTAATACCCTATTATTAGTGACGAGTCTCCCAATTCGTCACTAATATTTTAAACTAAATTTATTTTATATTTTTTAAATAAAAACACTATTAGTGACGGTTTCAAAACTGTCACTAACACCCTATTATTAGTGACGAGTCTCCTAATCCATCACTAATACCCATAACTAAATTTTTATATATTTTTCTAAATAAAAACACTATTAGTAACGGTTTCAAAACCATCACTAATACCGTATTATTAGTGACGGGTCTCCAAATCTTTCACTAATACCCTTAATTGAATTTATTTTATAATTTTTAAATAAAAACACTATTAGTGACGGTTTCAAAACCGTCACTAACACCCTATTGTTAGTGACGAGTATCCCAATCCATCACTAGTACCCTTAACTAAATTTTTTTTTTATTTTTTAAATGAAAACACTATTAGTGATTGTTTCAAAACCGTCACTAATACCCTATTATTAGTGACAGGTCTCCCAAATCGTCACTAATATCCTTAACTAAATTTATTTTATATATTTTTAAATAAAAACACTCTTAGTGACGGTTTCAAAACCATAACTAATACTCTATTATTAGTGACGGGTCTCCTAAATCGTCACTAATACCCTAAACTAAATTTATTTTATATTTTTTTAAAATAAAAACACTATTAGTGATGGTTTCAAAACCATCACTAATACCCTATTATTAGTGACGGGTCTCTCAATCCGTCACTAATACTCTTAACTAAATTTTTTTATATATTTTTTTAATAAAAACACTATTAGTAACGGTTTTAAAACTGTCACTAATACCCTACTATTAGTGACGGGTTTCCCAATCCGTCACTAGTACCCTTAACTAAATTTATTTTATATTTTTTAAATGAAAACACTATTAGTGACGATTTTAAAACTATCACGAATACCCTATTATTAGCGACGCGTCTCCCAATCCGTCACTAATACCCTTAACTAAATTTATTTTAAATTTTTGTAAATAAAAAACTATCAGTGACAGTTTCAAAACCGTCACTAATACCCTATTATTAATGACAGGTCTCCCAATTCGTCACTAATACGCTTACCTAAATTATTTTTATATTTTTTAAATGAAAAAACACTATTAGTGATGGTTTCAAAACCGTCACTAATACCCTATTATTAGTGACCGATCTCCCAATCCGTCACTAATACCCTTAACTAAAATTTTTTTTTTTATATTCATAAATATTTGTAGTGACGGTTTGTTAATCGTCACTAATAAGTGACTTTTAGTGAAGAATTTAATCCGTCCCAAATACCCTAGAATCGTCGCTAATATTTTCCCGAAAAAGTTTTCGTGCGAAAATTGTTTACCGCACAGTTTTTAGTGACAAAAGTATTAGTGACGGTTTTAAAACTGTCACTAATACAAACTTTTAGTGACAAAATTGAAATCGTCACTGGTACCTTCGTTACTAAAAACCAGTTTTTTTTGTAGTGTGTATTTTCAGCCTTGTGGGATACCATGTAAATACAAGAGTTTATATATCCAGATTAACACAAATGAACTACTAGTCAACCTACATAGAGTTACATTTTCTAGATTAGCAATATAAAGAGTAACTACACATAAATAACCCACTATACAACTTACGTATGTAACTCCTAGGTTATATGCATGTATGTAAAGGGTATTAGTCAGTGTTAATCATGGCCTAATCATCCATACTAAAAAAAATAAAAAAAAAATTCAATGTAATTTATCATCCCCCCAAACTAAAGTGGAATATTGTCCTCAATGTGAAAGCATAGGGGAAATAGAAAAGATGTGCACGGGGGAAGTGGAGCGTACCTGGGTGGAGAAGTAAGGGGAAAGAAAAACTAAACAAAAGAAAAATGTACCTAAAAATACACTAAAATTAAGACAAGGTAAAAAGAAACCATAATTCATTCCCTTAATCTATAACCAAAGCTTTTTATGTCCATAACTGAATTCAAGAAACCCCAAATCAATCTATCACAAGCCTTCTCACAATCTACGTAACAACTTCATGCACAACCCAAGCTGCATCAAGAATGCCTGAGAAGCAACCTTCTAAACAAAACTAGAAAACCTTAGTTGAATTGTGTATTAACGGTTTCTTGGTAATATTTTCTTGATGGATGGTATTATGTTATATGAATTGTATATTGAACTACTAGAATACATACTTGTGTTGAACGCCAACTGCATGGCTGATGCAGTACATTGTGAATTGCATGCTGGTAGTGGATTTATGTTCTTGCTTACTTAAACTCACCAGTATCTGTATAATGTGTATTATTGTGATTTGTTTGCTTGAATCTAACAAGTTTTAGTGCAGGAATTTTTTAGGAAATGTCCAATTTACAGACAACATGCTGCAGAAATTTAGGTAAAGTTTTTCCAGAATAAAACCATGTACCAAGAAACGTATGCATGATTAGTAAAAACTTAAAGTCATTCTAACTCGCGCTTCTCATGTGTTGATATTCGTAGGAAAAGAGACAATATTAGGGTTATCATTTAAAATCCAAAACACTTGGCTAAGAACAACAATGTATAGAATACAGTGAAAGGTCAAGAACTAAATACCATATAAATAAGTGAAAGCCACTCATAAACATTAAAACCCATAAAAGAATCGCAACTCAAAACCTCCTATATATTGAAAACTTTTATAGTCAAACTCAAGTTAGCAAATTAAATCCTAAGGACCAAAAACAAGCTCTAAAAAGCAAAGGCAATCTTAAAACCTTCTAAACTAAGATTCCACCACTATCACTGAATAGAAGAAAACCAAACCATAATTTATTTTCTTAATCTATAACCAAACATTTTTATGTCTATAACTGAATCCAAGAAACCCCAACTCAATATATCACAAGCCTTCTCACAGTCTAAGTAACAACTTCATGCACAATCCAAGCTGCATCAAGAATGCCTGAGAAGCAACCTTCTAAACAAAACTAGAAAACCTTAGTTGAATTGTGTATTACTGGTTTCTTGGTAATATTTTCTTAATGGATGGTATTATATTATATGAATTGTATATTGAACTACTAGACTACATACTTGTGTTGAACGCCAACTGCATGGCTGATGCAGTACATTGTGAATTGCACGCTGGTAGTGGATTTATGTTCTTGCTTACTTAAACTCACCAGTATCTGTATGATGTGTATTATTGTGATTTGTTTGCTTGAATCTAACAAGTTTTAGTGCAGGAATTTTTTAGGAAATGTCCAATTTATAGACGACATGCTGCAGAAATTTAGGTAAAGTTTTTCCTGAATAAAGCCATGTACCAAGAGACGTATGCATGATTAGTAAAAACTTAAAGTCATTCTAACTCACACCTCTCATTTGTTGATATTTGTAAGAAAAGAGACAATATTAGGGCTATCATTTAGAGTCCAAAACACTTGGCTAAGAACAACAATGTATAGAATGCCTTGAAAGGTCAAGAACTAAATACCATATAAGTAAGTGAAAGTCACTCATAAACATTAAAACCCATAAAAGAATCGCAACTCAAAGCCTCCTATATATTGAAAAATTTTATAGTCAAACTCAAGTTAGCAAATTAAATCCTAAGGACCAAAGACAAGCTCTAAAAAGCAAAGGCAAACTTAAAACCTTCTAAACTAAAATTCCACCACTATCAGTAAATAGAAGAAAACCAAACCATAATTCATTTTCTTAATCTATGACCAAACATTTTTATGTCTATAACTGAATCCAAGAAACCCCAACTCAATCTATCACAAGCCTTCTCACAATCTAAGTAACAAATTCATGCACAACCGTAGCTGCATCAAGAATGCTTGAGAAGCAACCTTCTGGAAAAAACGAGAAAACCTTAGTTGAATTGTGTTTTAACGGTTTCCTGGTAATATTTTCTTGATGAATGGTATTACGTTATATGAATTGTATATTGAACTACTAGAATACATGCTTGTGTTGAACGCCAACAGTATGACTAATGCAGTACATTATGAATTGCATGCTGGTAGTGGATTTAGGTTCTCGCATGCTTAAACTCACTGGTATCTGCATGATGTGTATTATTGTGATTTTTTGGCTCTGGTAGCCCTCACAGTAGTAGGTGGAGGTTGTGCCGCAGTAACCCCATTGGCTGCAACACAGCCCATTGGCACAGAGGGTTCCGTTCACTGCCTCTCCGCATTGCTAAGCGGAGGCTCCGGCGATGTAGAGGAGAGAAAGGTAAGCTAGGTTGGTGTAGAACTTCATGGTTGGTTTTTGGTTTGGTGAGGGGAAGGGTCTGGGTGGTATTTATAGGCTCTTGAGAAAGAACACTCCCTTTTTTATTTTGTCTTGTTTGTTTTTTTCTTTTTCTTTTTTCTTGGGGGGCCTGCCGGGGGGTGGGTAGGGGAGGGGAGGGGAGGGGAGGTGAGGTGGTTTCTAATAAATGGCATAGATGGAAGAAAGGAAGCATTAAAGACAACATAATTCATATAATAAGTGTGGCATAGAGTGGCAAGGAAGAGTCGAAGATATGTGTGCCTATGTGGTATTATGGGAGGAAGAATGAAAGAATGAAGAGCTAGTCTATAGTGAAGCTTAAAAGATTTAGTTAGATAATGATGAGATAAAGTGGCACAGAAGAATTATTTTTGTAATTTATGCCCTAAAAATGATGGATGAAACTTAAATATGAAACATAAATCCAGAATTTAATATTTTGGCTATTTAGACCTAACAAGTATTGTTGAGAAATAGATTATTTATAATGCTTAACTATTTTTCGTCCAGATTGGAAACTTTGCTAGGGTTTTTCACGTTATTTTTTTTCTACATTTCCCCCTTTGTTTTGTTGTCTAAGGGGATGTCTTATCATTGAATCTTGCTTTAAGCATGCAATATGTATATAAAAGAATGCTATATGTATGTATATTCAAATGAGAGGGAGGGGCTAGGGTACCCTTTTAAAGGGCAATAAGGATGGGAAGGAATTTATGGTGGTGGGAAAATGAAGGGGCGATAGCCATTAACCCCTTATGATTTTCATAACACTCCTCATTGGATGTCACCCATATATTAACTACTTTTGCTAAGATCTTTAATGTGCCTTATTCTGATGATGAACCAATTTCTTGAATGTAGTAGTAGGCAAAGCTTTGATGAATAAATATGTTAGATTATCTCTTGATTGGATCTACTGAACATCTATATCACCATTCATTTGGAGTTCATGTGTATAGAATAATTTTGAAGATATGTTTCGTTGTGTCACCTTTTATGTATCCTCCTCTCAGTTCGACTATACATGCGGCGTTGTCTTCATATATAATTGTTAGAATATCCTTGATTGATTGAGGATCACAATTTTCTTGGATATGAGAAATCATTTATCTAGGCCATACACATTCTCTACTAGCTTCATGAATAGCTAGTATTTTAGAATGATTGGAAGATATTGCTATAATCCTTTGCTTTACTCTAAAGTAGCTTTGAATGTGTTTAATTTCATTCTAGTGTCACCGAGTAGGAGTAGAGTTATATCTTGCTAGTAGATTTTGTTAGCTTTGGTGCAATCCCAAGAGGGGGGGTGAATTGGATATTTAAAGTTTATCGCCTAGGTTAAACTAGATAAACAATATTACTTAACCTAGGGTTTGTTTATGCAAATGTAAACCTAATCATTCACAATATAACATACACGTGCAGTAAGTAAATTGCGAAAATGTAAATGAACATGCACGATATGTTATCGAGGTTCAGCCAACAGTGCCTACGTCCCTGCCTCTAACTCGCAAGTCAGAGGATTCCACTAATAGCTCACTTAAGGGTGGAGCGGCACCGTTTACAACTAGGTCAAATTAACACAGGGCTGACCTCAACCTTAACCAGGTCAATTAGCAGAGCTGACCTCAACCTACACGCCTTAACAAGACGACGCACCTAGCTTTCCTAACCGGGTCTAAGCCAATCCGGGACTATTCCAGGGCTAGTCTCCCTCTTCAGGCCCGTGCCTGGAAATACAACAGTATTGAAATATAATCAAATGGTACAGTGATTGTGCTTTCGTGTAAAGCAGATATGTACCCAGTTACGCACAGTATAATCAATACACTACCAAAAGATAGGATTTGATAAGCTCGATGTAGTCTAAGTGTTTACTCTCAAATATTTATGCAAATATAACAATCAGTGCGTGAGAGTGTAAATGGTATGATCTTTGCGTCAAAATAATATTTCAGTCACAATGCACAAACAAAGATCACAAGCACACTTCAAATATCTCAATAAATAATATTTCTCAATATAACCACAAGATTATTCAAAGATTGTTTGCAAAAATATTTATTTGATCTTTGTATTAAGAAGATATTCTCAAGCAAAAAGTATAGTAACAAAGATCTTTAGCACGCAAGCAAATATCTCAAAATATTTTTCTCAAGATAAATCACAAGAGATATTTGAAAAAGGATTTGTAAAATATTTTTCGCAACCAAAACTCAATATGAATTCTTGAGTATTGCAATGAAACTGCAAAACTCAGAAGCCCAAGGGAGTTTTCCTATGGAAGGCTTATTTATGAAGCCCCCTAGGAGAACTTGTAGCTTACTCTCTATGAAATATAGATCACAAATAAAACAACCAAAAGAGAGTATAAGCTAGGTGAGATAAGCACAAGAATACTCATACAAGGAGGTATTTGCAATATAAATGAGTAAGAGTAGGAGTTTAAAGCTTGAATATGAAATATGGGCTTTTTGAGATTAAGAGGATTTTGGCTAATTATATTTGCTAATCTCTTACTAATTATTCCTAATGAGGGGGTATATATAGACTACCCTTAAAATATAACCGTTAAGGACGCATATGGGATTATTAGGAAAGTTTTATTATATTTTAACCAAGTTAACCCCGTTTGAAAATATTAACCACGGTAAAAATTAAAGGGCAACCCGAGAGGTCCGGTCGACCAGAATTGTTTCGGTCGACCAGGACTCAAATGGTTCGGTCGACCAGGAGGATTTTGAACTGAAGGCTCGGTCGACCAGAATATGTGTTAAGGGCAATTTTTCTAGGTTTGGTCAACCAAGAGAAAAAATGAACCAAATGGTCGGTCGACCGGGATAGGCGATTTTTCAAATTTACGCGGTTCAGTCGACTAGGAGGATTTTGAACTAAATGGTTCGGTCGACCAGGCCACTGGAAATTTTCTCGCGGACCCTTCCGGTCAACCAGGTAGTTGGAGTACAAAAGTGGTCGGTCGACCGAGAGGTCAAAATGTTGACTCCTAGGTGGTTCGGTCGACCGGCAAGAAATGAACTATGAGGTTCGGTCGACCGGGCCTTGGTCAAACCGTTGACCCAGGGATGGTTCGGTCAACCAGGCCAAGAATGAACTGTTTTGGCCGGTCGACCGAAAGTGCACCAAGTGTGCATTTCGGTCCTCTCTTGACACAATAGAGCCCTATTTAAGTGCCTAACAAATATACGTGAATAAGTGTATGTCCTGAGGTCACTTGGGGTTCAATTTGAAGACATCGAAAAAGTTTGGTGTCGGTCGACTGAAGGTCGACCAAAGAGTGTTCCCTAAAGTCCATCTATGGTCTTGAGCTTATCGATCCTTCCATGCAGGTAAGACATTAATTATTACAGAGCATGTTCTCCTAATTACTATTATAGACCCAAATAAATGATTAAATTACAATACAACATAAATAGGGTCTTCAGGTCTTCACTTCATGTGTCGTGTGTGTGCACCATAGGATACGTTCGATCGGTCCTGCACACAAACTTATCAAACCATTAAATATTAGAGTATTTGTCATAATCAAAACAGGGTATGACCCATAGGGTCAACAGATTTTGTTGGAAATGCTGCATTCCCAAGAGGGGGTGAATTGGAATTTTAAAACTTCCTCTAAGGTTAAATGAGATATCAGCAAAAATTTGGTAACCTAGGGTCTTTCTAAGCATATACCAGTTGAACAAATAATTATAATATGCGAAAATTAAATAATGCACAACATTCACAATCTATTGAATATGACATACATGCGCAGGAATATAAAGTACAGGAAATTGAAAGCAGACACCACGATATGTTATCGAGGTTCAGCCAATACTGCTTATGTCCTTGCCTCAAGCTCACATGCAAGAGGATTCTACTAAGTTGCTCACTTGCGGGTTGAGCAACATTATTTACAACACCTAACCAAGATGGTGCACCTAGTTCTCCTAACCGGGTCTAAACTAGTCTGGTGCTCTCTTAACTGGGTATGAGCAAATTCGAGACTATTCATAGGGCTAGTCACCCTCTTCTAACAACCTGTCGGGAATACAACAAATAATCAAATAAAATATTTTTCGTATAACAATGAATGCTTCTATACTAAGCATATGTGTACGCAATATGCACAATTCCCTCACGTATGATATGAAATGAAGCTTAATGTGAGGATGGTGATTTCTCACTAAAATAATCCTTAAATAAAAATATATATGATGGATGCTCAAGGATTTAAACCCTAACAAAAAATTTCTCCAAATATGTTTTTTCCCCAATAAAGTGCAAGAGAATCTAGGGTTTTTGTTTACAAATGAACTTGCAATAATAGTATGTGTGAGTGTAAACACGATTGCAATAAAACATTCCTTACATAAATTATATGTGCTCAAATCTTTCAAAAATAACTAATATAAATTTTCTCCCAATAATATTTATCAATAAAATATATGGGAGATCCAAGAAGCTAACTCTCAATAATAAATTTTCACAAACAAAGAACAAGTGAGAGTATAAGCTTTGGATAAAGAAAATAAATGCCCAAAGATTAATCAAATGCTCTCTTCAAAATGATTTTAAAACAAGGAGTGTAAAAGAGTATAAGTAGTATGCTTTGAAAAAAATTGGAAGAATTTGAGCAATAAGAGGAGTATGAGCATAAAAAATTTTAAAGATTTTTTCTTAATGATTTTCGCTAATCTTGTGCTAATTAAGACAAATGAAGGGGTATATATAGATTTTGCAAAAATTATAACCATTAGGGACATGGAGGTCATTTATAAAAAAATTAATGGTGTTTACTTAAAATTAACCTCATTTACCTGTGGTAAAAAATTGACCAACCCGAGAGGTTCGGTTAACCGTATTCAGGGTTCGATCGACCGCATTACTGAGTTCAGTCGATCGTGGCACTTTTGAACTACAGATATGATCGACCATCTTAAGGCAATTTTGAACCCTTCGTAGGTTCGGTCGACCATGACTAAGATTCAGTTGACCATCTTTGAGGTTCGGTCGCCCAAGGCTACTTTGAACTATGAGTTCGGTAGACCAAGTTGGTGGCAAAGTAAATTTTTATAGGTTGGTCGACCGAGGACAATAAGTTTAAAACAGAACAGTTGACCAAGTAAAGTCAACATGTTGACTTCTGACAGTTGGGTCGATCAAGGCATTTATAATGCCAAGGGTACAGTCTACCGAAAGTTTGACTTTGGTTAACTTTTTAGTTCAGTCAACCAAGGTCAAATGACCTTGCAATGGTCGGTCAATCGAGGCAAGTGAAATTCCTATTTTGCCTCTGATTTTGAACTTTAACAAAATTTCCCTTTAAATTAATGAGTATGGTTATTAAGTTAGGGATTTTTCCATGAAAGATTTTGTATCCTAAGGTCAGCTATGGTCCTTGTTTGGTTCCCTATGGTCGAGGCTTTTGAATTAAACCAAAAAATCGAACGTCAGCCGACCTACGTTTTAGCCCTAAACTTTGACCATAACAAATTATTTATTTAAGAAAAGAGTTTCTGTGAAAAGCACTAGTCCCTAGGGTCAGTCTACAACAATCCTAAGCTTATCATCCATATCATGCATGCCATGCATTATTACATACCAAAATATAAACTAAATGCAATACAATAAAATTAAATGTCTTCTTCTTAAACTTTTGCTCTTCACTTCATGGAGTACGCCAGGTGTATGTGCATTAAGATCCATCTTGGCCTCAATTTCTATTAATTCTTATGTGTGTATTGAAATATGAACCTGTTTGCAAACTAAATACACACACAAGATACAGATGCTTTGTGAGCATCAAAACAGGGATTAGACTCAAAAGGTCAACAATGTCCCCCTTTTTGATGATAACAAACGCATAAGAGTAAAATGGGACAAGCCTGAAAAGGCTCCCCCTAAAAATATGTGATCGGTGCAAAACTTCAAGTGCACAGTATCGTAGTTTTATAATATAATGATGTGTAATATATCGTCCTCGAGGATTAATGTCTTAACTTTACCAAGTACTGAATTTATAATAACCTTGATTTTATTTAGAAAAATTAATAATTTTAGATTGCGAAATTTAAATAAAGCTACTTTAAATAAACTATTCAAGAGAATTTAAAACTAGATGCCGCATATCAAATTACTGATGGTGAAAACTTCTTGGAAACCGATTTCACCTAGTTTCTCACTATACTTTACTCATTTAGCTAATTTGACTTCGTTTTCTTTATTTGTTAGCAAATCGCCAATTTTTCCAAAAGCCTCTTTTGATAGTTAATCAGAACCTATTCTCGTTTGTTATTTAACATAAGAGTATGCAAATTAATAACGCAAGAACGCAATAAGACCCTCGATTTTTTTAATGCTACATAGGTTCATACAAGTCTTTCGATCTCTATATATACGTATGCTGAATTATCCAAGATCTATCCTATAATCCCCCCTTTCGGTAGCAAAGCACAAGACTAATATCATCGAATTAGTGGTCAGTCAATTAAAAGCATTCAACATATAATAACTCAAACAAACATTAATGAAAACTACTTCAAATTAGCATCAAAGAGCAAGCATAGTTCGAAACTGGTTACATCGTTTTCCTAGAATACAAAAATTTAGTTCATTCCGAAAATTAAATCCAACAATAAAGATTTCACCATGTTTTCTTTTATTTAGAGAGTAGAGGAAAAATCAACACTTGCAGCACCGCCATCGCTCGCTGCGAACACCCTGAACACCGCTATTTTTCACCGCTACCGGTTCTCAAAAAAATTTTAATTTGTTGCGTGTGGCCACCTTTCCTTTGCTGATCGTGTGTGTGTGTCTTCACACCACCTCCAAAAGAAAACCATAAGAAAACTCCCAAAAAATATTTTTTCAAAACTACTGTGTGTGGTCCGGCCTTCGTTGTGTGTTTTGCTAGTCCCTAGTAAATAACGTGAATGCAATTCAGGGTGGTGTCATACCAATTTCAATGAATTAATGTATATGCAACACAACCATACCATTTCACACAAAGAAATATCACCAAATTACACACAAGCTCATTTGTACACAACGCACGCAACTCCAAAGTAAGTTATTCATGCAAGCCTCATCATTATAAAGCCATTAAGCACATTATACTTACCTAAGATTAACCAGCAATCACAACTGAGAGCTAATGTAGCCATATAAATTCGAATATAAATAGGCAAAATCTTGAAGCATGTGTAATGTGTGTGACTCGTTACACCCAGGATATCCGTGGACACCTAAAGAACTATCGCTTTGACTCAACCTAACTAGTATACCCTCAAAAACACTAGAAAGGGATGGTTTCACTCGTCGTATATGAGGAGTGTCATGATCAAACATCCCATATACTACAAGGAAAAATCGCTAAATGTATGGAGTGGACTAGTCTGAAAAGGATCCAGCCTATTTAGGAGGTGTTGGGTCCTTCACCCTAGCATCTTCTCACCTACTCGCCATGCCCAACCAAGACCACCCTAGATCAACTTATTCATAAATCAAGCGTGAATACATCTGAAGCATTAGGCGGGTGAAAAGTCTTCATACGTGGAGAACATGTGTCGTGTCCCTGACTTTTGTTGTAGTTTTGTGGAGCAGGTATTAATCTTTCACCTCTTTTAGGGTATTTCTATTTCTCTTTTTCTTTCTTCTGCTCATTTTTCAATTTCTTTCTTTTCATGGTCAATTAGGACAATCATAACACTTCTTTTATTGTTTTCATACCACCCATGTGCATTAAGCTCGAATAAGAGTCCATGAAATAAGCTTATTTCTAGGGGTGGCACAACCTTCACATCTTGAGTAGGCTACAAGACCTAGGTTTCTATCTCCCCACTAAACGCCTAGGCAAGCAATTCAAAAACCAAGACTAGTAGTATAAAGAATATCTAGAAAAAATAGGAAACATTGAGTTTCATGAACTCTGAGTTGACGTCAAAAACTTAAAAGAACGATAAATGACTTAACAGTACCTCACAAGGTGTCACAGTCGCCACAGGCTCTCAATGTTCACAAAGAACCCTAAGTTCTACAAGTCACGTGGACGTGTATTTTTTTAACCTCAAGAGATACCATGTAGATATAAGAGTTTATATAGTCATATTAACACAATTGAACTACCAACCAACTTTCGATGAGCTACAATTCACAGTTTAGGCATATAAAGAGAAACTACACATAAATGACACAAGTGTGTACTCCAAGGTTATATGCAAGTATGTGAAGGGAATAAATAGTGTCACACATGGCCTAATCATCCATATTCACACATTTTTTTTTATTTTTATTAAAAAATGAGAAAGATTGAAGAAAAGAAAGAAACTTCCCTAACTTATTGGTGAATTCGTTGAGGAATTAAATTTTCAACTCTGTACTTGTACCAAATAAACCTGCATCAAAAATCCAAATTATTCAAAAATGCATCGATAAATAAAGAAATAAAGTAATAAAGATAAAATAAAGTAATAAAAATAAAATAAATAAACAAAATAAAAGCTCTTTGGGTTGCCTCCCATAAGCGCTTGTTTTAACGTCTTAAGCCAGACATTTCAATCTTCATCGACCAAGATCTCCAAGAAGAATAAATGTACAGTTCCTCTCCATTTTTTCTCCATAATAGTGCTTTCAATCTCTGACCATTAGCTCTGAATATGTTCCCTATCTTGTCCTTCAAGTTCATTGTTCCAAAAGGGAAAACTTTGCCAATTATATAAAGATCTGTCCATCTTAACCTTAACTTACCTGGGAAGAGTTTTAGTCGTGAGTTGAAGAGTAAAACCTGTTGTCCTCGAGCAAACTCACGCCTAAGAATATGTTTTTCATGCCACTTCTTCATCTACTCTTTGTAGATTTTTGTATTTTCATATGCATCACCTGAGAACGCATAGCGAAGATGCTCAGGGAATTGCTTCAACTCTGGAGATATAGGTTGTTGCATTTTTTCTTTGAAGATTATAGAATCCGTCTTTGCTACCATAGCTTCTAGCCTTCCCACATGCTATTGTGTTGTAATCTACTGCAAGGATCGTTCTAGGTGATCAGCAGGTACATTTTTTTGAAAGACTTTTTCTACACCTTGCTGAATGACGTCTACCCAAAAGCAAGTACTTGGATCTTCTGGGAATCTCATGTCTCGATAGATATTGAACATAACCTCTTCCTTGTCCACTCTCAATGTTAACTCGCTGTTTTGAACATCAATTAAAGCCCTTCTAGTGGCCAAGAATGGTCGGCCAAGAATTAATTGAACTTCTTGGTCTTCCTCCATATCTAACACCACAAAATCAGCAGGAAAAATTAATTTATCCACTTTCACCAATATGTCTTCTATGATTCCACGTGGATACATGATGGATCGGTCTACTAGTTGCAAAGAAATGGTTGTTTGTTTCATCTCTCCAAGTCCCAATTTCCTGCAAACGGAAAGTGGCATACGATTAATGCTAGCACCAAGATCCCATAAAACTTTATCAAAAATTGAATTTCCAATAGTGCAAGGCAAAGTAAAACTCCCTAGATTTTTTAATTTTTGAGGAAATTTCTTTTGGAGATTAGAACTACACTCCTCGGTAAGCTTCACTGTTTCGAACTCCTCCAACCATCTTTTCTTGGAAATGATGTCCTTTAGGAATTTGACATAATTTGGCATTTGTTCCAAGGCATCTGCAAGAGGAATATTGATGTGAATTTTCTTTAAAAAATCCAAAAATTTAGAAAATTGTTTATCTAATTTTTGCTTTTGAAAGCGTTGAGGATAAGGAAGTGGAGTAGAGAAAATTGCTGGTGACGTGTCATTCTCTCCAGGTGTATCATCCACAATCTCCTCTTCTTTCCCTTTATTCTTGCTTTGGCCATTCTTTTTAGTTGTAGGTTGGACATGTTTTCCTTTGCTGGTGACTTCTCAATTTCTTTTCCACTCCTAAGTGTGATGACATTGCATTGTTCCTTTGGATTCACTTCACTTGTTGCTAGGAAAAGTTCCTCTTTGTTGGGTATTTATGGTCAGGGCTAGTTGCTCAATTTGCATTTCAAGGTTCTTCATAGTGGCTCCCATATTGTTGCAATGAGTTCGATGTTATCAAGCCATGAATTAGTTTTTTTAAACCTTGCTTTTGTCTCCTCAACAAAAGATATCATGGCATCCTCAAGTGGCATCTTCTTCTCGCTTTGTTGACTATCAAATCATGCAAGAGGATGTAGCACATTCCTTGTATTTCCATAAGACAGATTCTTATGATTTCGAAGCCCTGGATGGTAATATTATGGCAAAGGATCACCACAATAATTATAGTTCTGATTGTTGATGTATTGAACCTGTTCATGACTCGCTTCATTGCTCGGATCTTCCCTACTTGTAGCTTCCGTGTATTCTGCACTTTGTGGCATCCTTTAGGTTGTGAAAGCTGAAATCTTATGGGATAGAGAAGCGACTTGAACTAAAAGTGCAATAAATGGCTCCAAATCATAAATTCTAGCAACTTTCTTAGCCATAGTTCTTTCAGTTGGCCATTGATAGTTATTTGAGGCAATTTCTTCCAAAAGAGTAGTAGCACCCTCAGGTGTCTTTGACATCAAAGTTCGCCCCAGATGCGGAATCAACTAGAGTCCGCGTTTGCCCATTCAACCCATTATAAAACTTCTAAATTTGCAACCAATCCGGAAATCCATGTTGTGGGCAACATCGAAACAAATCCTTATACCTTTCCCATGCTTTATAGAGTGATTCAAAATCATGTTGCTTGAATTGACCAATCTCACTCCTGAGTTGGGTTGTTTTTGCAGGTGGAAAGAATTTAGCTAGAAATTTTTCTGTCATGTCCTGCCAACTAGTGATACTCCCAGGTCGTAAAGATTGTAGCCAACCTCTTGCTTTATCCCTCAAAGAAAAAGGGAACAATCTCGGTGTAATGGTGTCTTCAGTAACACCATTGATCTTCACAATCTCACAAATCTCTAGAAATATCGCCAGATGGATATTGGGATCATCAAGTGGTGATCCAGTGAATTAGGTTTGCCGCACCATACTGATTAATGCGGGTTTGAGCTCAAAATTGTTGGCATTAATGGGTTGGCATCTCATACCCGAATAGTTGTCATTCACAACTAACCGTACATGATCCTTCAGGGTGCATGGCTGAGCATTATCATGTCCATTCTCCATGGCTAGTACCCTCCTTTTCCTTATTGCTCTGAGTGTTCTTTCAATCTCCGGATCAAAAGGAATAATGGCACGGGTTCTAGCACTGCGCATCAAACATAAAAAAACACACTAGAAATATAGAAAAATAAAATAAAATAAAATAAAATAAAAAGAAAAGAAATAAATAAAAATATAAAAATAAAATTTTAAATTAAAACCAAGATTACTTTGTATCAATATTGGCAAAAATAAGAAAAACCCAATCCCCGGCAATGGTGCCAAAAACTTGATCGGTGCAAAACTACAAGTGCGCAGTATTGTAGTTTTATAATATAATAATATGCAGAGTATCGCCCTCAGGGATTGATGTCTTAACTTTACCAAGTACTGAATTTATAATAACCTTGATTTTATTTAGAAAAATTAATAATTTTAGATTGTGAAATTTAAACAAAGCTACAACTATTCAAGAGAATTTAAAACTAGAGGCCGCGTATTAAATTACTGATGGTGAAAACTTTTAGGAAACCGATTTCACCTAGTTTCTCACTATACTTTAATCATTTAGCTAATTCGACTTCGTTTTCTCTATTTGTTAACAAATCCCCAATTTTTCCAAGTCTTTTTCGATAGTCAATCAAAACCTATTTTTATTTATTATTTAACATAAGAGTATGCAAATTAATAACGCAAGAACGCAATAAGACCCTCGATTTTTTTAATGCTACGTAGGTTCATACAAGTCTTTCAATCTCTATATTTACCTATGCTGAATTATCCAAGATCTATCCTATAATCCCCCCCTTTCGGTAGCAAATCACAAGACTAATATCATCTAATTAATGGCGAGTCAATTAAAAGCATTAGGCACAGAATAACTCAAACAAGCATTAATGAAAACTACTTCAGATTAGCATCAAAGAGCAAGCTTAGTTCGAAACTGATTACATCGTTTTCCTAGAATACAAAAATTTAGTTCATTCCGAAAATTAAATCCAACAATGAAGATTTCACCATGTTTTCTTTTATTAAAAGAGTAGAAGAAAAATCAACACTTGTAGCACCACTGTTGCTCGCTGCGAACACCCCGAACACCGCCGTTGTTTGCAGCTTCCAGTTCCCGAAAAGATTTTAATTTGCTGTGCACGACCACCTCTCCTTTGCTGATCGTGTGTGTGTGTGTGTCTTCGCAGCACCTCCAAAAGAAACCCACAAGAAAGCTCCCAAAATATAATTTTGCAAATGAGCCCCTATACATACAGAATGGGTAAATTATAATCGTTGGGGATATATAGGGTATTTTTAGATTTATTTTAAAACCAATTAAGAAAATTAACCTAGTTTACTTAATTTTAACTTTGGTAAAAAATAAGCAACCTGAGAGATTTCGGGTGGCTGAACCATGGTTCAGTCGCCCGAATAGACTAAGCTCTAAAAAGCATTTTAAAAAGTTCAGTCGCTCGAGTTTAGGTTTGGTTGGCTGAACAAAAGGAGAAAATCATTCTGCCCACAGTTCAGGTGCCCGGTCATATGTTCGGTAGCCCGATCTTGCCAATTCGATCGCCCGAGGGTATTTTGAATGTGAAGGTTCAGGTGCCCGGATTAGTGAAAAGTAACCCGACAGAAGTTCGGTCGATCGAGTAAAATACATGCAATTTGGTTCGCTTTGCCGAACACAAGTCAACATGTTGACTTGTCCATGGTTTGGTCGCCCGAGGCATTTTGAATGCCACAGGTTCGGTCACCTGACCTCTCTTAATATTTTCAATTAAGTCCAATTTTTGCTTCAATTAATTCCCCTGATTTTGTAGGTAATATGGGGACGATTTGTGAATTTGTTTAGGGACCTAAGGTAACTATCCTACCAAAAAAATTCAGTATGCATGATATGCAGATTATTACAGACCTTTCCTTAATTAAAATTACAAACCCAATGACAGAAAAATACAATAATAAATATGTTGGGTCTTCAATTCTCTTCAGGTTGACGCATATCATTATATGAACTTACCAATAAGAACCTGCACACAAACTTGGCAACCATTAAAAACCAGAGTATTTGTCATTATCAACCCTAGGAATGACCCATAGGGTCAATACAGTGTGTCGCATACTAGTGATGAATCTACTTCAAAAGATACCATACCTTGTGATCCTAGTACTTTAAATCGACTCAATAAACCATTTGCTAATCTCATGAGGGATGCATGGGTGCCCCTATATCCAAACTATATAAAGTTCTTAAAATTAGAGTTCCTGATAAAGTTGCTTCATGCAAGGACAATCCATGGATTATCTTAGAGCGCATTCAACGTGCATTTAAGCCTCATTAAGGTGGAACTACCTAATGGTGAGCCACTTCCAGAGTCCTTTTACGAAACGAAGACATACATGCGTGAATTGGGTCTTGGTTACTTCCAATACATGCATATAGGTATGATTGTGCACTCTTTTATAGTGAACATGAAAATGTAAATGAGTGCCCAGAATGTGGTGAACCGAGGTATAAAATGAATAAGAAGAAGGGTAAAAAGATCCCCCAAAAAGTTTTGCGATATTGCCCATTAATCCCGCGACTACAATGATTCTATATGTGTAAAAAAGATTGCCGCAAATATGAGATGAGATCAAGAGAATCATTTTTAAGATGGAAGCACCCTTAGTCATCCAGAGGACTCCAAAGCTTGGGCCGAATTTGATAAAATGCATTTGTGGTTTACTAGTGATCCTCGCAATATCAAACTTTGTCTTGCTTCAGATAGGTTCAATCCTTTCCGTAACATGAACAACCCATATAGCATATGGCCAGTTATGATGATGCCATACAATATGCTACCATGGTGATGTATGAAAGAACCCCTCATCTATATGTCTCTGCTTATACTTGGACCGAGGGCTCCTGGTAATGATATTGATGTTTACCTGTGTCCTTTAATTGACAAGTTGAAAGAACTATAGGAAAAAGGAGTGAAGACATTCGATGTGGAGACGGGGACAACATTTCAGATGCATGTTGCACTATTATGGAAAATTAAAGATTTCCTCGCTTACGGCAACCAATTGAGTTGGAGCACAAAAGGTTACGTAGCATGCTCTGTGTGTAATAAGGATGGTGGGTTTTTATCCTTGAAGCATGGACAAAAGTTATGCTTTATGTGTCATCGTCTTTTTCTATGACCTAGACATCCTTGGAGAACTCGTGGTGTCAGAAGTTTTAATGGAAAACCTGAATGAAGGTTGTAGCCAAACTGAATAAGTGGGGAAGAGATATTAAACCAGCTCAAGTTGATAACAAATGTGAAATTTGGGAAAGCACCAAGTAGTAGAAAAAGGAAACATGTTCAGTGGGAGTTGAATTAGACAAAGAAAAGCATCTTCTTTGAGTTGCCATATTGGAAAGATCTTCTACTATGCCACAACATGGATGTGATGCACATCAAGAAGAACATTTGTGAGAATATCATTCGTACATTGCTAGATATAAATAGGAAGATATAGGACACCGTAAATGCTCGTTTGGATTTGGATGATATGGGAACATGGCCTGAGTTGCATCTCATTCGTGATGAGGACAAACTTCTCATGTCATCAACATCTTACACATTTTCGAAGGATGAGAAGAATAAATGCTTCAAATGGTTGAAATCGGTGAAATTCCCTAATAGATATGCATCGAACATAGCTCAATGCATAAGCACGAAGGAAGGGAAGATGCTAAGAATGAAAATTCATGACTATTACATCCTTCTGCAATGAGTTCTACCTATTTTCCTTCGTGAACACTTGATTGAAGATGTTTGCTTAGTGTTAATTGAGTTGAGGATCTTCTTTTGACAGTTGTGCTCCAAAAAATTAAGCGTAAACTTACTTGCACGGTTAGAGAAGAACACTTTGATCATACTATGCAAGCTGGAGAAAATATTTCCGCCAGTATTATTCGATGTAATGGTCCACCTAACTGTCCATTTACCAAGGGAGGCCATAATTGGAGGATCGATGCAATAGCGTTGGATGTATCCTATTGAGAGGTAAATTATAAAGTCTTTCTACAATGTTCACATGCATTCCTCACTTTATTTGTATGTAAAAGTAACTAATTATATGTAAAATGCATAGGTTCTTGTCCACTTTGAAGGGGTTTGTGTGCAATAAGGTACGATTGGAACGTTCAATCATTGAGACATACATTGATAGTGAATGTTTTGCATTTGGCTCAATGTATCTACATGACAATGAAGTAAGGTTCACTCATGACAAGCGAAATGTAGACGTTCATGCTATTAATGCCGAAGATGAAGAACTGAGAAACTCTATATTTTGAGGAAATTTTCAGCTGTTCGATGCACGGGTTTACAATTTCATTGATATGGACGACCTATGAAAGGTGCATTTCTACATCCTCAATAAATGTGATGAAATTAGTCCATATATCGAGTACATGGTTCCAAACTCCTTACTTTGCATTGTATTTACATATGCATATGCATATATATACTTAGTTGACATTAACATGTAATATTCTTGTATATAGTGAACATAAATCTAAACTTCTAGCCCAAAATGAAAGGAATGTTGATGAAAGACACAAGAAGGAATTTGTCAATTGCGTTAGGAGCCGTGTAAGTAACAAATTTTATGTGATTTCTAAGCAATGTACATTTTCAATATTGACAGTTTACTTATATAAAATCATTTTTAATTAATAGATGAAAGTCATGTATTATAATAAAGAACCAACGACAAGTAAATATTTGTACGCGTTGGCATATGGCCCCAATCAACGAGTTAACCACTACAGCGATTGCATTGTCAATGGCTTAGGATTTCATATGAAGTCCCTTGAACTTCATAGAAGAACCCAAAATTGTGGGGTTGCGGTGCTAGGTACAGAAGGAGACGAAGAAATTGACTACTTTGGTGTCTTGAATGACATTCTAGACCTTCACTGTGGAGCTAACAGACTTGTCCACATGTTCAAGTGTACTTGGTGGGACATTAGCAATAAAAAGAGTGGGATAAACACAAATGCTTACTTTATCGGTGTCAATTTTAGCAAAACGTGGTATCAAAATGACCTTTTTGTGCTAACAAAGAAGGCAAAACAAGTGTTCTACCTTAAGGACACAAAATTGAAGGGTGAATGGCATGTAGCACAAAAAATTCCTCCTCGAAGTTCGTATGATATTTAAGAAGTCAAAGATGGGGAGAAGAGTGTCAGCAATGATTATTTCTAAGAAAATCAGCCATCTGTTGGTGTAGCAACGCAATCTTCTTTCAATGTTTCTGAGGAAGGAGCTGATCCAATACCATTGAATAGGGTTGGTGCCATGACTAAACACATAGGAACTATTGACATTAAAATTAAAATTTTTGTACACATTGACTTCATCGATGATGATGAAATTGATGGGGAAGATGAAACTATGGTCGAGTACTATAGTGAAGAGGAAGACACTCTAGAAAGTGAGGATAATACCAATATTGAGGACATATAGGGGACTAAGCATGTTATGTTGTCATCTTGTATCTGATATGTGTAAATAACTGAAAATATATTTATTATTCATCCATCTAATATTCAATATTCTTATATTTACTAGAGTTATATTTGATAGACATGGCACCAGGAAGTCATCATGGCCGAGTACAGTCCAGGGTGTCAGCTACATCGTCACCCGAGGATGATCTGATGTCCTCGAGACTGGTGGAGGATGTCGGTCCTCATACGGCACCATCACCGTCTCAACCTTTAGGACCTTGACCAGATATTGATCCATCGGCTGGGGATCAAACCCAGGGTGAGTTGTCCACCATCATGAGCAATGTTGGTAAGGTTACGAGTAATTGATTTAGAATATAACTATTTATGGTTGTACACATGTATTGTTAAAATATTGTTCCTTAACTTTTCTTTTAGCAACGACCTTAATGACACAGACGATGAGGTCAGACCATGGTATGGCAAAGAACATGGAGTTGAAGAAGCACCTAGATAGTATTGGGGTGCAGATCTACATTGACATTCCTCCAGGTATCGCAGTCCTGCGTGGCGGCCATTGGTGCAAAGCTTGGACGTGAGAGCTTGGCATTATATGTCGACAATATGCTCCAGTCACCGCCTTCTTCTGGATGTAGGTGATCGAGGCATAGCACATGGTTCTTTATAGGCACATATTGGTAAGTAATCCCAAACCATTTTTTAACTTTTACTTTTAATATACTTTCCAAATAATTGTCTAACTTGAAGAATGTATTTCATATGAAGGAGGAGTTTGATATAGACATTCTTGAGGCAGACCATGTTAAAAGGTCAGTCGACATGTAGTTGTGCTACAAATTTAAGACCTATCAGGCCAAAATCCAGGACCATTTAAGGGCGATGGGAGATCAAGTAGAAGTGCACCCATCCGATAGGATATCCCCAGAGGATTGGGAGGTGGTGTGTCGCCATTTTTGCGACCCACACTATCAGGTGATGTGTTTTTATTATAATATCTATTTTTTCATATTCATGTGCCCAATAAAAAGTTAGTACATCTTTTTCATAGACTCTATGTATGAAGAATGCTGAGAACTGCAGTAAACAAGATACGACACATTGCGGTGGGTCAAAGTTATTCATCAATCATCGAATGGTAATTGCTATAAAACTATCTGACCATTACCTAATGAGTGTTATTTATTTTTAAATTGTAGAATTAATATTAGTGATGTTTTATATGATAATGTAGCATGAACCTGAGACTAGCGCAGAGGAACCGATGCTGCATCTTTATTAGAAAATACACCAAAAGCGATCAGGAGAGTGGTGCCAAAGTGAGCATAGCCAACATGTAATTCAAATATATTATTTAGTTCATTATTGTTGACCTTATAGGTCATGCCCTAGTTTTGATAATGACAAATACTCTTGTATTTAATAAATATCTAGTTCATGTGCAGGTCCATATTAGCAGATCATTAATGGCATATGAAAAGCTTAAAGCTTGAAGACCAGTTCGTATTTTCAGTTGTAATATATTTAGTGGTCTATTTGGTTTGTAATAGCAAATAGGACTTTTGGTTTGTAATAAGCACACACAACACATGCATGGTTTATCTTGTAAGCTCAAACCAAATCATAATGCAAAATGACCTTAGCATGACCTTAGGGTGTACCCTTCGGTTGACCTACAGCGGACTTTTTCGGTGTCTTAATTTTGGACCAATTAACCTTAGGACACTCACTCATGCATACATATGTTTGAATATTTCACTTGGGTAATTGCATGATTGAAAAAGGACAAAAATGTACAAGTCTTGTACTTTCGGTCGACCGACCTACACAGGTAATTTCTTTCTGGTCAACCGAAACCGATCCGAGTCAACAAGTTGACCATGATCCGGTCGACTGAGCCCATACAGTTCATTTGACCCCGGTCGACCGAACCACCTGGGGGTCAACATTTTGACCTCCTGGTCGACCGAGAACTTTTGTTCTCCAACCACCTGGTCGACCGAAGGGTCCTTGGGAAAATTCTCAGTGGTCTGGTTAACTGAATTAGGCAGTTCAAAATGGCCCATTGACCGAACCTCGAAAATTTAGGAAATCGCCCACTTCCGATCGACCGAGCCCTCAGTTTAAAAACCCCCTGGTCGACTGAACCTTATGAGTCCTGGTCGACCGAAACAGTTTTGGTCGACTGGACCTCTCGGGTTGCCCTGATTTTTACCGGGGTTAAATATTTTTTAAATAGGGTTAAATTGATTTAAATGTCATTAAACTTTTCCAATAATCCCTAATAGGTCCCCAACGGTCAAAATTTTCAGTATGTCTATATATACTCCTTCATTTGGGAGAATTAAGAAATGATTAGAAAAAGGATTAAGAAATTTTCTCTCTCAAGAAAAAATACACTCCTTTGATTTCTATTGCTCATACTTTCCCTACAAACACTCTAGCTTTCCTTCTCAAGTACAAAATCGTTTGTAACTGCTCTGAGTGTGTATTCAAAAAGGTTTTGCTCTCATTATTTGAATCGATTTTTCTAACGAGAGCATAACCTAACTATTCTTAGGAAGCTTTTCTAATAAGCTTATCCTAGGAAGACTTATTTAAACTTCTGAGTGTTGCATTCTCATTGCACTAACTTAAGAAGTTTGTATTTGTTTTTGGTTTGCAAAAATGTTTTTAAACTCACTTAAATATCTTGTGGAATCTTCATTGAACTATTTGTGAAAAGATATTTATGTTTGTTATATTAATCTTTGTGGCAATATTTATTCAAGTATATATCATTTGCTGAATACAAAGATTATTTATTTTGCAATCCAAGCATATACATATTCATGTGATTGAGATATTCTTTTGATTAATATTCTTGAGGCTTGCTTGGTATTCTGTGTGAACACATTTGATTGAAACACTTTGAAATACACAGGTTGTTATTGATACTCTCACATACTCACTACACTGATAGAAAATATATTTGAGAGCTGAAATATCTAAAGCACACAGAGCTTACATTATTAAATCATCTGTGGTCTTTGTGATTGTGCGCATTTGTGGTACAAATTTGCTTTACGTGAAAGCACCTATACATTATACCATTTGATTGTATATCTAAGAGATTCCAGGCGTGGCCTGAGGGGGCGGTAATCCATCCTGGTAAGGATTGGTTAAGGTTGAGGTCAGCCGTGTGATAATTTGACCTGGTTTGTATAGGTGCCGCTCCACCCGTTTAAGTGAGCAAGTTATTGTGTTAATCCTTATGTTGGTTAGCCAAGGCGAGGACGTAGGCAGTTGGCCAAACCTCGATAACATATTTGCGTGTCATCCTCTCTTTACTGCTTTCTGGTGCTTGTGTGATTGTTTAAACTGCTTTATTTAATTACTGGCATATTTACATTATTTGCACTAGATTGACCATAGGCTTGTGAACATACTGTTGTTAGGAGGAATACCTTGGACATAAATTTTAAAAATACCAATTCACCCCCCTCTTGGAATCATGATAAAGCTAACAATTATTTTATTAAAAACGTCGAAGTTGTATTCTTATTTATTTATTTTTGTCATTTTCATTGCTGAAAATAGGTGAAGATGCTCGACTTGAGTGATGCACCCGTTCTAGAGTAGAGTCAGCCAATGACAGATTACGAGATCTTCACTCAGGTGCTTGGGGAATGAAGGGGGGGGTCTGGGTGAAAGGTCTTGGGAGTGGATACATCGCCCCAACAACATCATTTTCATCGGCCACAGTGGCGTCTCATGCTAAGCTTGACTGAGCGCATAGGGAAGTCGAGTCTCAAAAGGGGAAGATGGTTCTTCGGATGTAGATGATGGAAATGGAAAACCATCAATTGAAAGGGAAGGTATCCAACTTTGAGGCCTTGATGGTAGCCATGATTAATAGACAAGAGCAGGTTGAACAAAGATTAAACCAATCTCGTCCAAATGATGCAAGTGGCTCCTGCTCGCAACAATAAGGTGTTTCTTCTTGTAAATTTTCATGTTAGGATCTTAGTTCAACTTATCTCACAATATTATTTGTGCTTTTTTTTAGAAACTAATGGAGCCAGTATAGATTGAACGTTGGGTTGTTGTAAATTTCTCAGCCCGATGTGATATTCGTGGTCTTGTAAAAGATCTAATCAAATGTGGATAAATGAAAGGAATTGTAAGTTTTATGATTATGTTTTCTACAATATAAGAATCAAGATTAATGGAGGTTCTTTTTCATGTGTTATGTAGCTCATTGAACCTCCATTTGATGAAGAGACCCCTCAGTTGAACACTCACCCTATATACCCATGGTGTCTATGGTTCCTACCTTAATTCTTTGGATAGATGTCCCTCATAGCTCTCATGGGTAGTCTGATATACCTTCAATTGATGCGGTAACATGTTGCTCTATGAATTTATAATTGCATATGTATAGTTTATATTTTAGATAAATTGATTTGTCTACTAAAATGTATGTCTGTACTGAATGTGTTCGAAATGGTGTGATCCCAAGAGAGGAGGGGGGTGAATTGGGTTTTAAAAACTTTTCAGCTAATTAAGAATTTTGCTGATTCACCACACATCATATCCTATTTGTAATGCAAGCGTGTATGTAAAATAATTGAACTGTGAGTGTAGACATACACATATGCAGCATATCTCATTTAAAACAAAGGTGTGCATGCAAATAATATAACAGTAAATAAATAAGCATATACATACTGTATTTAAAGAGCAGTAATTTAAATAAGATAAGGAGAGAGCTACACAAAATATTTGTTATCGAGATTTGACCAAACTAGCCTACATTCCCACCTTGGGCATACCCCCCAAGGATTACACTATCTCTGCTCACTTAAACAGGTGGAGCAGAAGTCGTTTACATCCTCTCCTCATGGGGTGAGAAAAACCCCAATTCAATTTTTGGGCTAAACTAAATCGGTCTCACTTATGACGTTGAGACTCCCTAATTCAATTTTCAGCCTGAATCGAACTAGTCTCACTTATGGGCCTAAGACTCCCCAGTTTAATTCTAGGTAGAACTCAACCGATTAAAGAAAAATATTTTTGTACGTATTAAAATGCTTCTAAATACAAGCAGAGATATACAACGTTTAAGCTCATAAAATATGCACTTTCTAAAGATATGAAATTAATGCTCAATAAAGTAAGGGTGTAAAACATATATTCCAATCTTTGAGGAAATGTATATGTAAATGATAAAATACATCAAAGATTTTAACCCTAATAAGATACTCTCCTGAAAATATTTTTCAAAGAAGAACCGGAGTACCTAGGGTTTTGGTCTTAGTAATATTTTTGAAAAACAAAGATGTGTGATCTTTGATGTTGAGAGAAATATGCATTACATGCTTCAAAGATCAAAATACAACAAGTATTTCTCCAACGAAGATTAGCAATAAAAAGTATTTGGAGAAATTAAGAGTAATGCTTAAAAAATTGATTTTGCAATAAAAACAATCAAAATAAATGCCGAAACAAAATAAACACTCTCTTACAAAAGATTTTCCAAGTAGCAATAAAGAGAGTTGGAGAGTAAAGAATTTGACCCGAAAATGATTTTTCAAGTAAAATAGCATGTGGGCGTATTTACAGATTTTCTAAAAATAATGACAGTTGGGGACATGCTCAATATTTTAAAAAAGTTTAATTAAAAATTAAGGACATTTTAGCACTTTTAAAAAATTTCAACCCGAGAGTTTCGGTCGACCATATTGACAAGTTCAGTCGACCGAGGAACTTTTGAACTACAAGTTTGGTCGACCATCTTAGGGCGATTTTGAACCCTCCGAGGTTCAGTCAACCAAGTCAAGTTCGGTTGACCAAATTTCATGGGTTCGATCGGTAGGTCATTTTATAACAAAAGGTTCGATTGACCAGGGCATTAGGAAATCCCCACGTGCTAGTTCGGTCGATTAAAGCGTTGATGTTCATTTTAATATTGATCAACCAAATGGTCAACTATTTGATCCTAGGGAGGTTTGGTCGACCGAAGTTGCTCTGTATGTTAGGGTTTGGTTGACCAAACACATTAACTTTGTGCATTCAAGTCCTAATCTCATTTAAAGTCACCCCTATTCACATAATAATCAATTCTAAGTTATAAGAGACTTTTCATGTGATATTTTGGGACCTAAAGTCAATCTATGGTCTTTGAACTAACCTTAAAAATCTGGTGTCAGTCAACCAAAGGGTGCCCTATGGTCAATCTATGGTCATCTGAGCATTTAGACATGTTGTGCAAGATGTATGCATTATTATAGACTAAATAATAAAAATTTAAATGCATTATACCAATAAAATCAAAATGTCTTCTTCTTGATCCTCTTTGCGCTTTAATCTTCATGGAAAATCCCTAATCATATGAACTTTATGCGTCTTTGGATTCCATTCTTAGTCCACTTATGTGTGTGGTGAATTATAACCTATTCAATCATTAGATACACACATAAGTACCTTGCGGTTTGTCATTATCAAAGCCAGGGATTGGACTCAAAATGCCAACAGAATGCCTCCTGCATGGCTGATGCAGTGATGTGAATTGCATGCTGGTAGAGATTATACGTTCTTGCATACTCAAACTGAATTATTATATATTGCTTGCTTGAATCTCTCAGGTTTAGTGCATGAATTATTGGGAAATTTCCTATTTACAGATGACATGCTGCCGAAATTTCGATAGACTTTCCCAAGTTAATTAAAAGATAGTAAAACATGCACTAAGATAATAATAAGTTAATGCATGAAAAAATATTTTTGAAATGATGAATGAATCATAAAAGAATAATTAACTTTCATCTTTGATTGAAAACGTATTCAACATAATAAAATAGCTTAGTACATGTAAAATCTAAAATATCTTAAAATTTGAAAAACATGTACACATTTTTTGTCTTAGGCTAATCTAGTTTATGGACACTATTTGGTCCTAATAACTATGATGTGAACTTCATGTGGAATCCAATTGATCAATAATCACATCGTAAATTTCAAATTCATGTAACTAAGATATTTGAATGACTCAGGGGAGCTTGTCATGTTGCAGACACTGATTGTGTTTTCATGTACCTTGAACATCACACCATGCATCTACTAAATCAGTCTTTGATATGGATTGTGTAGGGTACACACGAACACCATGCTTGACTTAATAAAACCATGTACAGAGATAATTATGATAAAATGAATGTTAAAATATTTTTGAAAGGATGAATGAAAGTTAAAAACGAATATTAAACTTCATCCTTTATGTGAACAAACATTGCAAATTACTATCCATAATGCATCGAATCACTAAATATTTTTATGGATGATATTATGTTATATGAATTGTAAATTGAACTACTGGAATACATGCTTGTATTGAATGCCAATTGTTTATTTCCAACTTATCTCCACCTTCATTAACAAAGCCTCAAATTTATTTTTAAAAGAAAACCCCCTGCTAACTAAATCCTTCGAGATATTTACCCAAGTCTTTTGCATGATCAATATCCTCAAGTCTCTCTTTAGGTATTAGACATTCAAATGTACACATCACCAAAGGAATCCCTATTCCATCTTTTGATGCTAACTTTAAAGATGTCAACCTCTTCATAAACCTAAAGCTCTCCCACCCCTCACACAAACAATTATTCCAAGATCCGTATATGAAGGACCAAAAAAGAAAGACAAGAAACACAACTATCCTAAGAAAGTTATGTAAACCATGAACATCACGTTCTATTTTTTCATAGAACAATATTTTGATGTAGATTGCTTGTGGGATGCATGAACACATTACATTATTTAATTCTTATTATATGACGCTCTGGTGCATACATAAAATTCATTACTAGTTGGATTATTGTGAACTGTTTATTGTAAACACCCGTGTTTGGAGCATATCTCTATGGAAAATGTCATATTTATAAAAAAAAATTCTAAACTGATAAAACTTAGTTATTTTAAATTGTTTAATTTTTTCTAATTATGTCCAAATGTCCGATTATTTTGCTATCAAATCACTGATACTTATAGTACGTATACATATATGTTAAAAAATCACAAACTAATTTTTAAATTTTTTTTTTAATTTGTAGGGTTTTCGGCTATCACGACATGAGCATGATGCCATGCACTACACTTATTTTAAGCATGCAAGTGAGTATACAAGTATACAATGTGTATATAAGCATGCAAAAAATGTGTCTTCCAAATGTGAGCAATAGAGTATCTTTTTATAGGGCAATATAGATAACATGATATTTATTGGGGTGGAAAAATTTAAGTGGTAGAAGATGAAGTGGTGAAATATGGGGTAAGGCGTCCCATTTCTCATAACAAAGGTATATAAAAAGCAAAAGTCGGATGCAGTTTTTTTATTTTTTTATTTTTTTGTTATCTGAACAGATGGAATTATGGGATTTTAATTTTAATTTGTATAATGTATTCGTATTTGAATTCAAATTTTGAATTTTTTTTTTTGTTATCTGAACAAGTGAAATTTCTGTATTTTAATTTAATTTCTATAATGTATTCGCATTTGAATTTCAAATTTGAATTAGAATTTTCAATAATTTATGATTTTTTTTTGTAATTATGGTTCAATGTTATGTATGCGAAAATGTGATTACGGATTTTTACAAGAATTAATGATTAAAAGAAATAATAATAATTTTAAATTATTAGTGAGGGTTTTAAAAACGTCATTAATAAAATTTCCATTTTTAAGTATTAGTGACGAATTTCAAAATCGTCACTAATACTAGAGTAGTAGTGATGAATTTCAAAACCGTTACTAAAGCCTAAGTATTAGTGACAGTTTTCAAATTCGTCACTACTACTCTAGTAATAGTGACGGTTTTGAAATTTGTCACTAATACTTTATTATAAGTGATGATTTTGAGTGGGGCCAATGTATAATTTATAGTGACGGTGTTAGGTTTTTAGTGATGATTATAATCCATCACTAATACTCTATTATTAGTGACACTTTTAAAATTCATCACGAATAATTATTAGTAACCGCACTTATGATGACTATTTCGAAACCATTACTAATACTTGTGAAACCGTCACTAATCGTATTAGTGACGGTTTTGGCCTCTCACTAAAAACCAATTTTTTGTATTGTGGTAAACCAAGGGACTGTGACTAAACAATTTTCAATAAAATTATCACATTTAAGCACAAGCCACAAGAAATCTAAAAACATATCTAAGCCTAACATGTTGGTGAGCATAACGAGATGGAAAATTGTTTTTAGATGCTCCCCCTTTTGATTGGAATCCTAGTTTAGATGCAATAAACTGCTTATAATAGTTAAAGACTAATTTCATTATGCTTAGTAGTATAAGCCTTCATTTTGAATCTTTTAAACCAACCATGCTGATTATTAATCAACTACATTATGATCAGTACAATCATCCTTATAGGCTGCAAATGCATCAAAAAAATACATACTAAGGCATACAATAATGCTCATAACCAAGAACAATTTATATGAAGTTACAAAGGTTTAAGAGATGGATATGATGTTTGTGATTCTATGAAGAACCTCAATATTTCAAAAGAAATGAAAATAATGCATGTGGGTCCTTTATGTTCTTTATATAGGGAAGGTGCTTAGTTATCTAAATGCTTGATGATTTTGTAAGGATAAAATTCAAAATTTTCAGTTTTCACTCATCCTTTCAAAAAGATTTGAACATTAATTTTATCATAATCATCTATGTTCAAGGTTTTATTTTGCAAAAATTTTGTCAAAACTTCGGCAACATGCCATTTATAAATCCGATATTTTCCCATAAAACTTGTACTTGATAGCTGGTTTTTATCAATATATAGATCATATAAAGCATGCAACAACCTATAATCCACTAGTAGCATGCAATTGACATCCAATGCATCCGCCATGCAAGAGGCATTCAACACAAGCATGCAATCAGGTAGCTTAAATACAAGTAATGTAAAAAAAAAACTATCCAATAGTGTTTATCAATCAGTGCACTATGGATAACAATGTGTAATTTTCCCATAAAGCCATATGAGCATATAATATGATATAACATCAAGAGAACATTTCATTTATAACCACAAAAGATAAATGGTCCCCTAAGTTATGCACTAATCTATCATATGCCTTTTCTTATTTTTTTTAGGTTCTTTAGCCAAGTGTTCTAAGATTTTCAGTGTTTTAGACTTGGCAATGAATGTTTTAGGCTTATCAGACCAAAAAGTCACAATGAATCGTTAAGATGATAAGCCTATTCTGCCTCTTTTCTTATAAATCTCAAAACGTGCGAGGCCCATGTTTGAATGGCTATTAATTTTAACTACTCATGCATAGGTTTCTTTGACATTTGAATTTTATTTAAATTGAAACATACTGTAATCGTTCTAGCCATTCAACTTCATTATAGGGATATGAAGCTCTAAATGATTCAATTTAAAGTTTGAGTGCTTGAGAAGGGAATTCTAAGCATGCACCACTTCTCGAGCCTAGAGTCATCACAACCCTTAAACCTAGGAACTAAGGAAGAATTAAATAATTATGTAATTTCTTATTGAAACCATCCTTCCTCATCTCCTACTGGGTTTGCTTTCATGATTACCCACATCATTTCTTTTCCTAAGCCCCTGGCCTTTCTGGATGAGCAAGTAAATTGAATGTGCCTTTTTCTTTTACAATGTAAGCAAGTTTTGTAAATACGTGAAAGATTATGCTTACAATTCTTATGATTGCTAATTGAGGCATGACTATTGGAATCATATGATAATCCTAAATCCTTTTTGAAAATATTTTTCTTTTTAATTTCTAAGGATTTATTTTGATTATTCTTTTTATTTATAACTTTAAGTGTAACTTTAGAATAATCATATATTTCTTTCTCTAAGAAGATAATTTTTAAAACTTTCTGTATCTTTTTCTTCTTAAGGATAGCATGATAATCTTTTAATTCTTTTAAGTGTATAGCTATCCCCTTATTCTCAATTTTCAAAAATGTTGTCAATTTATTCATCCTAACTTGAAGTTTATGCATTTTAAATAAAGTACATTCTAGTTCTTTGTTCAAGGGCATGCTTTCATTCATCAATTCGGCATATGATTCATCACTAGAATTATTATAATCATTATCATATAAATCATTGCATGCAATAATATCATCATAAACAATAGATGATTCATCATAAGTTATATCACAAAATTTTTCATATGAATCATCGCATACATTATTAATAGAACTATTATAATATTGAATAGATGATTCAACATAGACAATACAACATTCAACACATGAATCATCAAGCGAGCTAGAGTGAAAAACATATACCTCCTCTTCTATTAGTGCACTAACCTTGTGATTTACCATTTCCTGATCAATTGAGCTCAACACTTCCGAAGTGGTGGTCTCCTTTTCTTGGGACTCTCTATAGAGACCCGAAAATATAATAAATAAAAGAAAATACAAAAAATGGAATTTTGGCAAGAGGAGGAGAAAACTAGCGTTGGTTTTTTGAAAAGGGAAGAAAATCGGCGCCAATTTTGGCAAATTACTGCGGCTGGGTAAAGGGTAAATGGTAAATTTTGGGCCAATTAATAGAAAATCGGTGATGGTTTTATGAGAATAAGATAAAATTGGCAACGATTTTTGGTTGCGGTGCTGAATTTATAAAGGAACCCGAGAGTCATTTGAAAAACATAAAAATAAAAACTCTCTCTATCACTCTCAAGAAACCCTACGAACCCTCTTTCAAACTCATTTGATTTCAGCTCCGTTAAAGCCTAGATTGATTATCAAGAACCACCACAGGGTTTCTAGGAAGATTCTCTACAATGTAGGTGAAGCAAAATTTCAATTTGGGATTCCAAGGCACCATCCCAAAAACTGAGGTAAGGGTGTAATTTGAGTGTTCATGAGTTGTTTATCTGAATTATTGGATGTATAGGCCTAGAAATATGAATATGAATATAGTTCTGGGATTGAACTAAGGAATTTGAATTTGTGAAATACAGGGTTATGGTGTAAATGATGCGGGCATGCGTTCGAGTTTTAGAGAGTATTTTCCTAGAAAATAAGGTAAAAATAGTAATACTTGTCTGGTTGACATTCGGTAGATAAAAAAAAATATGCAAGTTTGGGAAAATATGAATATGATAATTATTTTTGGAATTCAGTGAATTGACTGGGGAAAATTCATGTAAATAATTTCAAGGCGTTGAAATTACAAACGCTGTAGGCATGAGATAGAAAAACAAAAAACATAATTCAATTAGTCAAGTAAGGGAAATATGTTAGGCCAATTAAATTAAAAATTTTACCAGTAAAGCATAGTATTTGAATATGAGTTACAGAGTATGGTTTTCGAAGAAATTAGAGCATGAAAATTATTCAGCATTACAAATGATATTTATTGAGTTTTATTTAATTTGTGTGGCACGAGAAATACTGGAATATTACAGAATTTTATACAGATTTATAAAATTATGATATACAACTTATATAGTTTAATTTACAGTGCTATGGCTATACAGAGTCTTACAAAATTACAGTTTACATGGTTACAGAACTACAAAATACAATATTTTACAAAACCATGATTATATAGTATTTTACAAAATCATAATTATACAATATTTTACAGAACCATGATTATATAGTATTTTACAGAATCATGATATACAGAGCATAGAACCATGACATATAAAAATACAGATTATATAGATTTACAGTTATTATAGCGTCATGGTTAATACAGAGAATTATAGAATCATGGTTAATACAGTTGATAGAGAATCATGGTAAAAAAGATAGATATTATATAGAAAAAGTATTACATAGTATCAGGCCCTGATGGAACAGAGCAGTTTATAGAGCACGGTACCGTAGCTATATAGTATAGACAGTGCAACCATACGACTCAGATAAAGTATGGTATTTCTAATTGTGCTACAGGTAGAGTAAAGGGCTCCCTGGCATCTAGACTAGGCGGAGCGGTCTTTTCCTGCTACATACATATACATAAATATAGTTAGGCTAGCCCAGGTAGGCCAGCCAGTGTTTAGTCCCACCTACGAGCCGCACAACCTTGTCATGAGGGGTCAGTTCATGACATACAACCATCAAGTAAAATTTTCATAATTATGTACATATATAGTACAAACAATAAACAAAGATTGCCTATTACAGATAGAAGTATGATTGAATAGATAACTCAGAAATTTCTGTATTTTAAATGACATAGGTGAGGGTTATTATACAGATACTTTTTACATGACATCTTATTTACATTTTTAATTAAAGGATATGTTATGCCTATAAACTCATATGCCACACACTAGTAATAACACGTTTCTCCTTACTGAGAGGTGTCTCACCTCAGCATTATGAACATTCTAGGTAACCCAAGAAGATGTGTACGACTGGCTCAGAGATAGAGAAGGCAGCTGAGTCAACATAGTTTTAGGGTGAGTTTGGACTGAGTACTAGAACCTACATTATTTTGGGATTTTTGGGAGATGGTGTATGTGTGAGTGTGTATATATATATATATATATATATATATATATATATATATAGTTGGGTCTGTAGTACTCTGGTATTGTGTATTTTGGGTTTTGGTTTGGATATTTATGTTTTTCCACTACATAGGTAATATACATGGAATACATAGGTTACCACTGCATCAACTCTGGGTCGTGATGATGACATATATTTATATACAGGGTATCAGATTTATGAATTATAGCTTGATAGTGTAAATAAAAAAAAAGGTGAAAATTTGGGTCTTTACAATTTGGTATCAGAGCCTAGGTTGCTAGGTTTTGTAGACTATATCTTACTACGGAAAATAATACCAGAGTATAGGAATAGATCTGGAAGAGAATGGAATTGGGATAGATCTGAATTTCAGTAAGTTAATGTTGGGAAATTAGGATGATAATTTAGGATTCTATTCTGCACTCTGGAAGTGGGAACTTCAGGGTGGTTTCTGTGTTTTTCTTGGGGTAACAATTTTAGGAAAACCATAGTATAAACTATTGTTAGTTTCTATTTCCATATGGTGGGACTAGGCCTTAAATTAGTAATATATGGAATGAAGATATTTTAGTTATATTAATGTAAGAATAGCATATTGAGGTTCGGATTCTTAGAATAATTTGGTAATATTGCAGGATGGACCCTAAATGCAATAGTGCTCACACTAGTGGTGATGATGGTGCAGGGTCTTCAAACATGGGTGGTGGGAATTCAGATGCTGTATTATGCAGTGTAGCTTAACAGGTTATAGTTGAGATTGCACGGAGCTCTAGAGAGCAACTAGGCCCATCTACAGATCATAGCTCTACTATTAAGAAGTTTACTTAAATAAATCCTCAAACATTCTCAGGAGGAGCTGATCCTACAGTGGCCGAAAACTAGATGTAGGAGATCAAGAAAATATTGACGGTACTTCACTATATAGATGAACAGAGGGTTCTCTATGCTACCTACAAATTGATAGGTGAGGCGAGAGATGGTGGATGGCTATGAAATTATTGGAGAAGCAGAGACGTGTACCAGTGGCTATGAGTTGGTGTCGATTTAAAGAAATTTTCTTTGATCGTTATTTTCCTACCACCGTTAGAAAGGCTAAGGTAGCAAAATTTTTGAAATTGACTCAAGGAAATCTCATAGTCCGGAAGTATGCGGAAAATTTCAATGATCTGTCACACTTTGCCCCCTACGTCATCCCAAATGAGGTTAAAAAGGAGAGGATGTTTGAGATGGGCTTGAGGCAGAATATCTACAAGCAGGTGGTAGTCCTAAAAGTGCATGATTTCCCCAAATTGGTTGACAGGGCCATAGTAGCAGAGGAGGGTGAATAGAAAAATATGGGAGTACCGATCTAGAGAAAGAGGCCCATGCCTCCGGGTTTCTAGGAAGGGTCTAACCGAAGCCTTTGGAGGGGGATAGATATGGTAGAACTCAGAGACATAAGAGAGGAGATCATGGGTACCAGGGTGAGCAGACATACCCTATTTGCCCTATATTCGGTTGGAAACATATGGGAGCATGCTGGTTGGGAAACAACGTTTCCTATAGATGTGGTAGACCCGAACATATAGCATGAGAGTGTCATTGGCCACCAAATAGTGCACCAACCCCTAGACAGATTCGGAGATAAAATCAGGCACCTAGGGGTGGCGGTCAGTAGAGGAATACAGCACCAGCGAGGGTTCTTGCATTGACACTAGGAGACGCTAAGACTACCGGAGACGTCGTGACATGAATGTCGTGACGTCCCGAGAGCGCGTGTACCCCGGGCAACGAAATCAAAAATATATTTAATATTTTCATGGAAAAACATGGATATCGGAGTCGCCACTAACCTTTAGTGCGGTTAGAACACATGATTACTACCCCGTTAGGGGTAGAATCGGTCTACATTACCAGAGTTGGGGCTGGGAGTTCGGTTACGCAAGGGGAAGGTACGAGCACCCCCTACGCGCCCGTTCTTACGAACGGTACCTAATTAATTTAAAATTATCCCTAAGTTAATTTAAAATTATCCCTAAGTTAATCTAATAAATCTTTAAATTACTCCTTTTTATGAATTTATAAATACATGTAAATAAATAAATAAATAAATAAATATATACATATATATATTCCCTCAGAGCTTAGGGTACGTGATGGCCGAAGGCTCATACCCCCGCAATAAAATCATAGGGATGAAAAAAAAAATCACAAATACTTAATAACAAAAATATAATAATAATAATAATAATAATAATAATAATAATAATAATAATAAATGATCATAAAATAATAATAATGATAGTAATAGTAATGATCTACAATAATAATAATAATAATAATATTAATATTAATAACTCAATACATGTATATATATGTATGATAATAATGAATAGCATGTACCTTAATATATGGAAGTAATAATATGTGACTATACACACGCTAATATACATATATATTTGCACAAAAAGGATAGTAATAATAATACCGCGTTCCAAGATTTACAATATTAGTCCACCTCTAAAAATATACGTATGCATGTACAATTATGGCAATAATACTATCAGTAATAATAAGCATGTATTAATAATACTAAACCTGCCTTAATATTAACATATAATTAATGAAAACATGTACAATATGGAAATAATAAACTAATCCTATAATTAACATGTAAACTATACAATGCAATTAAATGATAATATAAATATGCCAATAAACAATTAAGGCAATGAAAATAATACGTATGCAAATTAAATATACAATAAAATACCAATAACATAAATATATCGCACATTAATAAAATATATACAAACATACCAATAGCATAAATAGACCGTACTTTCATAACAGCATAAATATACGAAATAAAATAACATAAATGTACAACACCATAATAATCTGAACCTACAGAATAAATAAACATGCAATATAAATATAAAACACCATAATAAAAACATTGTGAATATACCATAACATAAACATATGCTGCAATAACAATAATATACAAAATAATAATAATAATAATAATAATAATAATAATAATAATAATAATAATAATAATAATACAAAAATAACATGAATATACACCAGGGATTTAATACCTGCAAAAATAAATATACAATCCCACATATATACAAAAGATAACCAAGTAAATAATAAAAAAAAATTCCCCTAAAATACATTCAATACCTAAAAATCAAACCTTTGGAGAAGGAGAGGGCTCACGGTTGTCCTTGGTGGCGGTGGAATTCCTATGGTAGGGGTTGCCGGTGATGGGCCGTGAACAGAGGAGTCTCTGGCTAGGAGTGAAAGTGGTCGGATGGAAGCTGAGCTGGGGCTGTTGTGGTGTTGGCCGTGAGGTAGCCTGCTGCAGGGATGGTCCTCGGATTGCAGCGACGACGGTTTGTTTTGGTTCCGTCCCTGCGGCACTCTCCTACTCCGGGAATGCGTGTGGAAGATGGCGATGGCAGTAGAGGGGGGGGAACAATTGCTGGTGGTGACTCACGGGACGTCGGAGTTGATAAGGTTGGCAGGGATGATTGCCGGGTGGCCTGTGGTCTGTTCTGTTGCTCCGGCTGCGGGAGAAGTTGAAGCTGCAATGGTGGACTGTGCTGTGTGTGGCCGGGGAGAACGCCGGAGAACTGCTGGTGTGGCTCGGTTGTGGGTGTGTATGGAGAGAATAAGTTGGAGAGAGAGAGACCCGAGAGAGTGGGCGCCGCTGTCTGTGCGTGAGGTGAGGTGAAGCTGGGAGATTAAGAGATGGAAGAGGAAGAAGATGAAGAGCAGCGGCTGGAGTTGTCGCTGCTGCTGTGAGCTGCCCCACCTGCTGTCCAGAGAAATCAAAAGAGACCCTTTTTAAAAAAAATTTAGAAACCCTAATCCTCTCTTTCCTTTTTGGTTTATTGCATTTTATTACATTTTTTTCTTTTGGAAATAATATATATGAGTATAACTACTAATATGGTAATAATAATAATAATAATAATAATAATAATAATAATAATAATAAGAAATAAATAATAATAATAAGAAATAATAATAATAATAATAATAATAGTAATAAAGACAAAAATACTAATAATAATAAAAATTAAAAATGATATTAACAATAATGAAAATAATAAATAATAATAATAATAAATAATATAAATAGAAGTAAAAATAAAAATAAAAGTAATAATAATAATACTAATGAAAAATAAAATAATAACAACAATAATAATAATAGTAATAGAATAATAATAATAATAATAATAATATAAGATACTAAAAATAATAATGATAAAACAATAATAATAATAATGATAAAACAATAATAATAATAATAATAATAATAATAATAATAAATACTAATAATAATATTGGGTCTGGGTAAAAATGGGGTGTCTACAGCTGCCCCTCTTTGTAGGCTTCGTCGCTTCAAAGTAAAAGTAGGAATTCTCCTACGTTATTTGTAGCAACAAGCCTGCAAAGATAAAAGACGCCGATTTTGGATCGGGCCCAATGTAACAAAAAAGACCAAAATGAGTTGTGAAAACCGATTTGCATGTATGATTGAGAGCACATGAGAATGACTTGCGTCGAGTACAGGAACCCGAGCTATAGTTCATGGATGGGGACTTGCACCGGGTGTAGGAACCCAAGCTATAGTTCATGGAGGGTGATTCGCACCGGCTGTAGGAACCCGAGCTATAGTTCACGGAAGGGTGACTCACACCGGGTGTAGGAACCCGAGCTATAGTTCACGAGGGGTGACTTGCACCGGGTGTAGGAACCCGAGCTATAGTTCACGAAAGGTGACTTGCACCTGGTGTAGGAACCCGAGCTATAGTTCACAGGAGGGTGACTTTCACCGGGTGTAGGAACCCAAGCTATAGTTCACGTCTGGTGACTCGCACCGGGTGTAGGAACCCGAGCTATAGTTCATGGAAGGTGACTTGCACCGGGTGTAGGAACCCGAGCTATAGTTCACAAAAAGGTGACTTGCACCGGGTGTAGGAACCCGAGCTATAGTTCATAAGGGGTGACTTGCACCGGGTGTAGGAACCCGAGCTATAGTTCACAGATGGTGACTTGCACTGGGTGTAGGAACCCAAGCTATAGTTCACGGAGGGTGACTCGCACCGGGTGTAGGAACCCCAGCTATAGTTCACGAGGGGTGACTTGCACCGGGTGTAGGAACCCGAGCTATAGTTCACGGATGGTGACTTGCACCGGGTGTAGGAACCCGAGCTATAGTTCATGGAGGGTGAGTCCCACCGGGTGTAGGAACCCGAGCTATAGTTCACGAGCGGTGACTTGCACCGGGTGTAGGAACCCGAGCTATAGTTCACGAGGGGTGACTTGCATCGGGTGTAGGAACCCGAGCTATAGTTCACGGATGGTGACTTGCACCGGGTGTAGGAACCCGAGCTATAGTTCACGGAGGGTGACTTGCACCGGGTGTAGGAACCCGAGAGCAAGATAAAATTTTGAATTGATGATGAATATTTGGGTATAGGATACCGAAAGTCGGAGGAATTGTCAATTTGATGATGAATGCTCAGGTATAGGATCCCGAGAGCAATATGAGTTGTTGAATTGACGATGAATACTCAGGTGTAGGATACCGAGAGCCAGATGAAATTTTGAATTGATGATGAATGCTCAAGTATAGGATCCCGAGAGCTAGATGAATTGTCAATTTGATGATGAATGCTCAGGTATAGGATCTCTAGAGCAATGCGACCTAATTTGGTCCTGAAGGCAGATGCACCAGCTTCAAAATGAATGCTAAAATTTGGACTAAGGTCGATTGCCCCAGTTTGGAAGCGAAAGACTTGAACATGACCTAGGCCAGTTGCCCCAGTCTCAGGATAGATAGATCGATTGGTTCCTAAGCCAGTTGCCCCAACCCCTTTTTCTTCTTCTTCCTTCTCTTTTTGTTTTTTTTTTTTTTTTTTTTTTTGTAGATGAAACATGGATTGCTTAGACCAGGATGACAAGACAGGTGTGAATGAATGATGCTATGTGGGCGTACATGCATGCAAGGTGTTTGATATGACAATGGAACATGGGGATATGCAAGCATGTTGCATGATATAATATGTATGCACTATTCTGTGTAATACATGAAATGCATGACGATGCATGAACTTTATTTTTTCCAATGTGCCTCTAATCTTGACTATGTTGCCTCTAACCTGGTTTCCTCGAAACTTGCCCCAGCTGAATGGATTCATAACTGATCCTGACCCAATTTTCTTAATGGAGGTGGTCAACTTGGCTCAAATGAAATTCCATCATAGAATCTACCCAGTTGAATGGATTTATACCAGCTCTTGGCCCTGTTTTCCTATTCATCCAATAAGAAGGTGCTTGAGTATGTCCCACTGAAACTCAAATCGAAACTTGCCCCAGATGAGTTTATCTGCCACTGATCTTGACCTGGTTGTTAGATTCTTTTTGAATAAGCAGATTTCTAAAGCTTGACATGACATTTGCCTCGGTTAAATTGACTGATTCTATGTGCATCATATTTCCTCAACGGGGACCTCCTCTATAAGAAGCACACTAGGGGTTCCGAAACTCTTTGACTATCCATCCCATTGAAATGAGGAATGATTATGCAATTATGACATCAACTTGTGAAAACAAAAGGTCAACCACCCAAAAAGATGTTTTACCATGTTCCAATGCTATTACAAGAAAAATTCATACCAGTATTCAAAAGTTATATGATATTGATGTTAATTTACCAAAATCAATGGCTGGTCTTTTCTTTGACTGTCCCAGCTTTACCGATGGCCACCTCTCTTCTTTTGTTTCATCCTACTGTGAAACCATTAGAAATTTCACCTATTTAAATGTTGCCTTTAGTTTAGTCAAGTTCAACTCATGTTTTGATCTCAAGATGGTCTTTAAGACTCGGGACGAAACGTAGGCTGAGGGATACAGGTTTTCAGAATGAAATGGAAACTAAGGCTCAAAAATACCACCCCAAATAGTGTTTTACGCCCCCAATTTAAGTTCAGACGTTTTGCAAGATGTTAACCGAACTTGCTATTTAAACAAGCTGCCTACGTACCTTTTCAGGAACAGGTCATTGCGTAGTTCAGACCCAACATTGAGTCTGACAAATCATTAGAGACAACGATGTATACCAATCTGGTCAGGACTTCATTTGGACCGTAATGTAGGCTGGGGGGTTATTGGTTAAAGAAAGAAAGAGTTAAATAGGGCTCAAAATCAATATTTTCATCAAGGGTAATTTGGTCAAGGATCACATGCGTAGTATATCCCTTATTTTCTTTCTTTTTTCTCCTTTCTCTTTCCATTTGCTTTTACTGCTCCCTTTTGTTTTTCTCTACGAAGGGATTTTGTCATTTTTGTTTGGACTTCATTTGGGACCGATTTCTTTTAAACTGCCCCAGTGTGGGGTGTGATCCTTTGACGGGTTAATCAATAAATAAATTTTTCAAGCTCGAAAGGGCTTGCAAGAGATTTCTTCTTTGAATTTCTTTTGGGTAGCAGAAAAATGGCCTGCCATCATTTCGATAGCCCATTGTTGTCTCATATGACTTGCCAAATGCTAGGAGACCTAACCCAGGTTAACTTTTTGGTGAACTAGCTTTTAAGAAAAGACTAGTTTAACATTCAAGCTCAACTTGGTTAACAATTGGTAAATCAATATATGGTTCTTTTTAGGGATAATTGATTGGCCAAAGATGGCCATCTATCATTTGATCAAAACATGAATAGTGAATTGACTTGAAATTCTTGGCACAGCACATATATTTTACTGAATTCCTTCAAGATTCTTTATTTCTTCACAACATCTGTCTTCATAGGGTGAGGAAAATTGTTTTATCTTCTTCTGATTCCACCTCCCGTGTTTGGTTTTCAAAATTAACATCACTTTCTGGCTTATGAATATTGGTATTATCATTTTCCTTATCTTTACATGAAACATCAGCAAACAAATTTTTGGTCAACTTGAACTCAGGACACAAGTGATATGAGAAAATGCATAATTCAATTTATTGATGAAAGGGAAATTGTCCGAGACAATAGTGTCGGCAGACTGCCAGAAGATAGGGAATTAAAATGACATCATCACATGAAACAAACTAGATAATCAAAATCTTGCCCCTTGTGTACTTTTGCTCCCTTTAGGCTCCTTACGAGAACTCTAGGATCCATAACTTGACATATTATATTTTTTTTTTTTGCCTGACCTCGGCTCCCAGTCCTTCGTACAACATATTAACCATTTCTTCCCCCGTGATTGGGTAAGGGATCACTCTAGGCTCCTGGCTGCTTATCATCGAAGACCAACCAACCGGCATCCCTCAACGACTGTACCTTGTCTTTAAATGTCCAACAACGGTCAACGGTGTGACCTGGAGAAATGGAGTGATACGCGCACTTAGCGTCCGGGTCATACCATTGTGGTAGGGGGTGTCGTACGGCTATTCCAGGGATTGTTGAAATAAGCCTTCTTTCGAGCAATTGGGGGAACAATTCTGAATAGGACATGGGAATTGGTTCCACCCTATTAGGACCATATCTCTGTGTCTGAACATTTTTCTGTATGAGCGTAGGCCCATAGGGAACAAACTGCGAACCTGTGCCTGTATGCGCTATCTGGTTAACAAGATTTCTTCTAAACCCTTGGTTATGACCTCTTTGGATTGTCGCCCTTGAATCATATGAGTTTCATCATTCTTCTTCCTATTTGTCCATTTCTTGTCCGAATAGGTTTCTTTGCCACTACTTCTAGCTTTTCCGACTTTAATGGTTGTTTTGATTCTCTCTCCGGTGGAAACAATGTCCATGAAGTCATGGGGGGTTGCTCCTAAAAGATGCCCAAAATAGGGATCTTTCAATGTATTCACGAATAGGGAGATAGCCTCCCTATCTTCCACTGGAGGGCTCACTTGGATGGACATGTCCCTCCATCTATATGCATATTCTCTGATTGTTTCATTAGGTTTCATTTGCATGCTTTGCAGGGTTATACGATCAGGTGCCATTTCTATCACATGGCGGTACTAAGCTATAAATGAATTTTCCAGATCTTTCCAAGTACGGATTCGAGCACGATCCTACTGAATGTACCATCTGATAGCCGCTCCAGTCAAGCTATCTTGGAAATACTAGATAAGCATATCATCATCACCACCATGTGCAACCATCTTCTGTAAGTACATCCCCAAGTGAGCTAGTGGACATTCGGACCCACTAAACATCGTAAAATTCGGGACTTCGCGCTTTGGGGGTCAGATCAAATTTGGCATCAGACGAGAATTGAAAGCATCCAACGAACCAGACATGTTTGCTTTTTGCATAGCTTGCAGCTGTTCTTCCCAGACTTCATTCTTATGATTCATTTCTTGACGATGTATCTGCTCTTTGCCCCTTTCTTCAGCTATTCTCTCTTCTTGAATATCAGGATAGATAAAGGGCGGAACTTGGACATCGCTCACCGATTGGGGTCTCAAGTCTTGAGTTGCTAGGATAAATGTGTGCAGGCTTAAACCTAGACCCGACAACGATTCCATCGATCGTGGTTTGAATGAAGGCTTTTTTCAACTGCCTGCTTTGGATGCTGTGTAGTTTTGCTCCACGAGGGGGCTACCTTCTCCATCTGATCCTTAATCTTTTGCACATATTGATGGACATCTTCATGATTCGGTGCGAGAGAGCTTATCTGACCTTCTAAATCCTTCCACATGAGTCTAACCTTTTTCCAGGAACTTACAAAAAAGATGTATAGGTACCGTTCTGTTTCGCCTGCCTTTAAATTACTAGATCTTGATTTCACCACCTTGGTACACTAGTTTTACAGAAAAATGGGGATATGATTACCGACTCATTAGAGATGACTATGCATGCATGGTTATGAAATGAAATGATTATGTTATGCAATAGGTGTTTATGCATGGTTGTACCTAGTGCACAAATACAGAACAATAGGGATATTAACATGTATGCAACCTATCATGCATGGCTATGCGTGTGAAATTATGCATGAATGCATGGATGCCATGAATATTTGTGCATGGATGTAACTAGTGCAATTACTCATACAAATAGAGATATGAACATGCATGGGACCTATCATGCATGATTACGTGTGAAATTATGCATGAATGCATGGATGCAATGAATGTTTGTGCATGGATGTAACTAGTGTAATTACACATACAAATAGAGATATGACCATGCATGTGACCTATCGTGCATGATTATGTGTGAAATTATACATGAATGCATGGATGCAATGTATGTTTGTGCATGAATGTAACTAGTGCAATTACACATACAAATAGAGATATGACCATGCATATAACCTATCGTGCATGACTATGTGTGAAATTATGCATGAATGCATGAATGCAATATAACCTAGCTAACTACTTTGTCAGCATTCTAGGAAAAGTCCCCACTAATGAGAGATTTCAAGATTAAGACAATCATTGATGGGCCACAATTTCAATTCAATTCTTCTCTCAATCATTCTTTTCCTTGATGACGGTTCATGTACCTCACATTCTATAAAGGGTTAAATTATGATCTGAGGTTGGGGTTGTCCCAAGTTAGTCAACCCACTGGATTTGTTCAATACGAGTTTGTGGACTTTAGCGTGCACTTGGGCCTCAAGTATATTAAAATATGGGCTTCAATATATTTCATGATGGGATCAGGCCCTAGTTTTAAAAGGATTTGGGCGTAGATTGTTTAGAAAATATTGGCCCAAATTTTTAGGGTAATAGGGCCAAAGACCATTTTTGAAAACTGGGTTTGACCCCTTTTGGAAAATTAGGTCTAGGCCGAATTTTTACTCAGGAAAGGGTTGGGCCTATACTTGTTATTTCTCAAAAAATTGGGCCCGAATTATTTGAAAAGGGTTGGGCCAACCCATATTTTAAAATAGTTGGGCCAAGTGCTTCATTTTGAAAGGACGTGCCTTTGTCTCATTACTGGGCTTTTTCTGAATACTGGCTAAGTATTATGTATGTCTAAATGTATGTCAAATGCATGATATAATACAAAGTATTCCACAACATATATACAACACACTATTCATGGAGAAGGATGTGGCTCCTGTCCCAACCTAGGGTAGGTACGTATAGATAGGGTTCTTCATGGCTCTATCCTAGTTAGGGAAGACTATAGACAAGTATGTGTGGGTAGGCTCTAATCCCTATTGACAAAAAGGTCCCCAATTTGAAATTTCATCCTCCCCCATAGGGGTCCGGACAAAACTCGCATTGAGCGGGGTGGTTCACGGGTCCCATCAAGCTTAAGCTACGAAGGGACAAACGCTATTACACCCCTATCTAATCTTAGCAGGTAAAGCTCGGGTATGGAGCGTGAGAGTGTGTGAATTTAGATTTATCCTAATCCTGCTATCCCCACATTTATTCACATGCTATAAACAATATGGAAACAAGATATCTACTATCTACAAATAAGGAAACACAATATATGCAATTAATATGTTTATTAAAAAAAAAAGAAATTTGGAAACAAAATATTGTTAGTTAACATACTTACTTAAAAAATTATGGAAGCAAAATATTTACAATTAGTATACAAAATATCTACTTATTCAAAATATCTTACAATTAATATGCTCTATTCAGAATATTTAGAAACAAAATATCTACAATTAATATTCACACAATTAGGAAACAAAATATTTTTAATTAAGTAGGATTATTTGTAAATTATGGAAGTAAAATATCTACAATTAATCAAAGTTACTTACAAATTACAATATTCACAAAATAAGAAGTAATTAAAAATTTTATTAAATCTGAACTTGGGATAATTTTCAATTAATTAATGGCTCGACTCTCTAAGTCCCCAGCGGAGTTGCCAAGCTGTCGCGACGTCCCGGGAGCGCGTGTGCCTCGGGTGGCGAAATCAAAAATCAATTTAATATTTTCATGGAAAAACATGGATATTGGAGTCGCCACTAACCTTTAGTGCGGTTAGAACACATGATTACTACCCCGTTAGGGGTAGAATCGGTCTACATTACTAGAGTTGGGGCCGGGAGTTCGATTACGCGAGGGGAAGGTACGAGCACCCCCTACGCGCCCGTTCTTACGAACGGTACCTAATTAATTTAAAATTATCCCTAAGTTAATCTAATAATTCTTTAAATTACTCCTTTTTATGAATTTATAAATACATGTAAATAAATAAATAAATATATACATATATATATTCCCTCAGAGCTTAGGGTACGTGATGCCCGAAGGCTCATACCCCCGCAATAAAATCATAGCGATGAAAAAAAAAATCACAAATAGTTAATAACAAAAATATAATAATAATAATAATAATAATAATAATAATAATAATAATAATAATAAATGATCATAAAATAATAATAATGATAGTAATAGTAATGATCTACAATAATAATAATAATAATAATAATAATAATAATAATAATATTAATATTAATATTAATAACTCAATACATGTATATATATGTATGATAATAATGAATAGCATGTACCCTAATATATGGAAGTAATAATATGTGACTATACACATGCTAATATGCATATATATTTGCACAAAAAGGATAGTAATAATAATACCGCGTTCCAAGATTTACAATATTAGTCCACCTCTAAAAATATACGTATGCATGTACAATTATGGCAATAATACTATCAGTAATAATAAGCATATATTAATAATACTAAACCTGCCTTAATATTAACATATAATTAATGAAAACATGTACAATATGGAAATAATAAACTAATCCTATAATTAACATGTAAACTATACAATGCAATTAAATGATGATATAAATATGCCAATAAACAATTAAGGCAATGAAAATAATACGTATGCAAATTAAATATACAATAAAATACCAATAACATAAATATATCGCACATTAATAATAGCACAAATATGTGAAAATATATACAAACATACCAATAGCATAAATAGACCGTACTTTCATAATAGCATAAATATACGAAATAAAATAACATAAATGTACAACACCATAATAATCTGAACCTACAGAATAAATAAACATGCAATATAAATATAAAACACCATAATAAAAACATTGTGAATATACCATAACATAAACATATGCTGCAATAACAATAATATACAAAATAATAATAATAATATTAATAATAATACAAAAATAACATGAATATACACCAGGGATTTAATACCTACAAAAATAAATATACAATCCCACATATATACAAAACATAACCAAGTAAATAATAAAAAAAAAATTCCCCTAAAATACATTCAATACCTAAAAATCAAACCTTTGGAGAAGGAGAGGGCTCACGGCTGTCCTTGGTGGCGGTGGAATTCCTATGGTAGGGGTTGCCGGTGCTGGGCCGTGAACAGAGGAGTCTCTGGCTAGGAGTGAAAGTGGTCAGATGGAAGCTGGGCTGGGGCTGTTGTGGTGTTGGCCGTGAGGTAGCCTGCTGCAGGGATGGTCCTCGGATTGCAGTGACGACAATCTGTTTTGGTTCCGTCCCTGCGGCACTCTCCTGCTCCGGGAATGCGTGTGGAAGATGGCGATGGTAGTAGAGGGGGGCGAACAGTTGCTGGTGGTGACTCACGGGACGCCGGAGTTGATGGGGTTGGCAGGGATGATTGCCGGGTGGTGACTCACGGGACGCCGGAGTTGATGGGGTTGGCAGGGATGATTGCCGGGTGGCCTGTGGTCTGTTCTGTTGCTCCGGCTGCGGGAGAAGTTGAAGCTGCAGTGGTGGACTGTGTTGTGTGTGGCCGGGGAGAACGCCGGATAACTGCTGGTGTGGCTCGGTTGTGGGTGTGTATGGAGAGAATAAGTTGGAGAGAGAGAGACCCGAGAGAGTGGGGGCCGCTGTCTGTGCGTGAGGTGAGGTGAAGCTGGGAGATTGAGAGATGGAAGAGGAAGAAGATGAAGAGCAGCGGCTGGAGTTGCTGCTGCTGCTGTGCGCTGCCCCCCCCCGGCTGTCCAGAGAAGCCAAAAGAGACCCTTTTTAAAAAAAATTTAGAAACCCTAATCCTCTCTTTCCTTTTTGGTTTATTGCATTTTATTACATTTTTTTCTTTTGGAAATAATATATATGAGTATAACTACTAATATGGTAATAATAATAATAATAATAATAATAATAATAATAATAATAATAATAATAATAATAATAATAATAAGAAATAAATAATAATAATAATAATAATAATAGTAATAAAGACAAAAATACTAATAATAATAAAAATTAAAAATGATATTAACAATAATGAAAATAATAAATAATAATAATAATAAATAATAAATAATATAAATAGAAGTAAAAATAAAAATAAAAGTAATAATAATAATACTAATGAAAAATAAAATAATAATAATAATAATAATAATAGTAATAGAATAATAATAATAATAATAATAATATAAGATACTAAAAATAATAATGATAAAACAATAATAATAATAATAATAATAATAATAATAATAATAAATAATAATAATACTAATAATAATATTGGGTCTGGGTAAAAATGGGGTGTCTACAATGTATTTTTACTATTTTTCCATATAAAGTTGTTGTTTTGTTTGACATAGGTGCAACTTATTCTTTTGTGTCTTCGGAATATACTAAATTATCTGGGGTTGAGGTACAACTGTTGGATGTTGAGTTGTCAGTAGCCACACTGACTGGATCAACAGTGATGTGTAGGAGGGTACTTAAAAACATTCCGATGGGTATTCAGGAGAAAGTATTACCAGCCGACTTTGTGGTATTAGATATGCAGGGATTTAAAATAATATTGCGTATGGAGTGGCTAGCGGCTAACTATGCTAGCATCGATTGCCATAACAAAGAAGTGATCTTCAAACTCTCAGGTGAACATGAATTCAGATTTGTGGGATCACGTGTGCGGGCCTCGCCACAGCTGGTGTCAGCTATTCAGGTGAGAAGGCTACCTCAGGGTGGTTGCCAGGGGTATATTGCCTATATAAAGGAAATGCCAAAGGAAAACTTGAAACAAGTTGATATTCCAGTAGTCATGGAATTTTCAGATGTTTTTACAGAGTAGTTACCTGGCTTACCACCAGATCGAGAGATTGAATTTGCTATGAATTTACTACCAGGGTCAGCACCAATATCTAAAATACCTTATAGAATGGCTCCAGCTGAATTGAAAGAACTGAAAGACTAGTTGCAGGATTTATTGGATAAAAGGTTTATTAGTCCTAACGTGTCACCTTGGGGAGTACCAATCACATTCGTGAAAAAGAAAGACGAAACCATGAGAATGTGCATTGATTATAAAAAAAATTAACAAAGTGGCAGTCAAGAATAAACATCCTCTTCTTAGAATCAATGATTTATTTGATTAGCTCTAGGGGACCTAGGTCTACTCCAAGATTGACCTTTGGTCGGGATATCGCCAAGTGAAATTTAAAGCAGAGGACGTTTCGAAGACAACTTTCTGAACCAGGTCTAGGCACTACGAGTTTTTGGTGATGCCGTTCAGATTCACTAATGCACCGACAGTGTTTATGGATCTAATGAATCGAATGTTCCATCAGTACCTAGATTAGTTTGTTGTGATATTTATTAATGATATACTGGTCTACTCGAAGAGTTTTTAGGAACACAAGAATCATCCGAGGCTAGTATTGCAAGTATTGAGGGAAAAGAAATTGTATGCTAAATTCAAGAAATTTGAATTCTGGTTGAGGCAGGTCACTTTTCTCGGGCATGTGATCTCCAGGGATGGCATATCAGTAAATCCAAGTAAAATAGAAGCAGTGGTAAGTTGGGTGAGACTGGGGAATGCTCAGGAGGTCAGGAGTTTCCTAGGTTTGACAAGATACTATAGGCATTTTGTGGATGATTTTTTTCAGATTATCAGGTCCACTAACACGACTCACAAGGAAAAATGTGAAATTCAAATGGATGAACAAGTGTGAACAAAGTTTTCAAGAGTTAAAACAGTAGCTTGGCTCTATATTGGTGTTATCTATCCCATTAGGAGAGGATGAATTTGTTATATACAGTGATACATCATTGGGAGGACTCGGATGTGTGTTGATGTATCATGAGAGGGTTATTACTTATGCTTTTCGGAAGCTTAACGAATATGAAAAGAACTATTAGTACATGATTTAGAGTTAGCTGCACTAGTGTATGCGTTGAAGATCTGGAGACATTATCTTTGTGGTAGGAGATATGAAATCTTCACTAACCGTAAAAGTTTGAAGTACTTCTTCACCCAAAAAGAACTGAATATGAGATAGAGAAGATGGTTAGAGCTCATTAAAGATTATGATTGCACTATCAGCTACCACCCAAGGGAAGCAAACGTGGTGGCTTATGCTTTGAGTTGTAAATCAGTGGGTGTAGCATTGTTAGTAATGGAGATTCAACATCCAATTCATATGGACCTAGAGAGGCTCGGTATGGAGTTAGTAGCGGATGATCACTAGGCATTTATTGCCAACCTTCTATTACAACTTACTTTACAAGAGAAGATTAGAGCTCCTCAGAGGAATGACGCATAATTGGTAAAGTTGATGGGTAAAGTGCAGGACGGACAGGGAGAGGAGTTTACTATTTTAGATGATGGAGCCCTGAGGTTCCATACCAGATTGTGCATACCTGTAATTAGTGAGATTAAGAAGGTTATTCTATACAAAACTCATAGATCCCTTTACACAATTCATCCTAGCAGCACTAAAATGTATCGGGACCTCTGGGAGACAAATTTATGGAGTGGAATGAAGAGGGAGATAGTCGAATTTGTAGAGCAGTGTTTGACATGTTAGTAGGTAAAGCATGAGCACTAGAGACCGGTAGGAAAGTTGCAGCCACTCCACATATTTGTGTGGAAGGGGGATCATATATCTATAGATTTTGTCACAAGATTACCGCCGGCGCTACATGGACAGGACGCCATTTGGGTGGTTGTTGACCGGCTGATGAAGATTGACCACTTCCTTTGTATTAAAGTTAGTTAGTCTATTAACAGACTGGAAGAGTTATACATTTAGAAGATAGTTTGATCCCATGGAGTGCCGTTATCCATAGTTTTGAATCGAGACCCACATTTCATGTCACGATTTTGGAGGAGCTTATAGGAAGCTTTGGGGTCTAAGTTAGCATCCAACATGACATTTCATCCTTTGGTTGACGGGGAGACAGAGAGAATGATCCAGATACTCGAGGATATGTTATGAGGGTGCGTGTTGGATTTAGGGGGTAGTTAGACCTAGCATACGCCACTAGTTGAGTTTGCATATAATAACAACTACCAAGCCAACATCGAGATGGTACCATATAAGGCATTGTATGGTTAGAGGTGTTATTCTCCACTATACTGGGATGAAATGGGTGAAAGGCGAGTTTTGGGACCAAAGTTAGTGCAACAGGCATATGATAAAGTCTGAATTATTAAAGACAAAATCAGTGCAGCTCAGAGTCAGAAAAAAAGTTACATAGATACACACCACCGAAAGCTAGAATTTGATGTAGAAGATCGGGTATTTTTTATAGTAGCACTTCTAAGAGGAATCATGAGGTTTGCAAAGAAGGGTAAGCTGAGCCCTAGGTTTGTTGGCCCACTCGAGATATTCAACATAGTGGGTTCAGTCACCTATAGGCTAGCTTTACCACCAGCTCTATCCAGGATCCATGACGTATTTCATGTTTCCATGCTAAGGAAATACGTCCCAGTTCCCTCCCACATGACCAACTACAAAGAGATAAAGCTTAGAGATACTTTAGCATATGAGGAAGCACTAGTGTAGATTCTAGATAGAAAAGAATAAGAGTTGCGTACCATGATGATTCCACTAGTAAAAGTCCTGTGGAGGAATCATGTTGTAGAGGAAGTGTTGTGGGAGCTTAAGGAAGAAACACAATAGAAATACCCACATATGTTCAGTGGGGACCAACATTAGACAGAAAATGAGTGGTAGTAATTAAGGTAAAGTAAATATAGTTTGATTTTATTTAATGCAGAGTAGATTGACGTGTGTACAAGTGGTATTTTACATTATAGGATAGGCAGTGTTATTTGTTATGGGAGAATTTTCTTTTACGTATATACATGTAATCTCCAAGAAGCCTAATTGTAACCACAGTATTCCTCCACAACATGTAATTTCCCAAAACTCTCTCTCTCACCCTCAAGAAACCCTACAAACCCTCTTTCAAACTCCTTCGACTTCAATTTTGTGAAAGCCCATATTAAAGATCAAGAATCACCACAGGATTCCTAGGTAGATTCTCTACCACATAGGTAGAGCAGAATTTCAGTTTGGGGTTCTAGGGCACCGTCGCAAAAACTGAGGTAAAGGTGTAATTTGAGTGTTTATAGGTTGTTTATCTGAATTATTTGATGTATAGGCCTAGAAATGAGAATATGAATATAGTTCTAGGATTGAACTAAGGAATTGTAATTTGTGAAATACAGGGTTATGGTGTAAATGTTGCAGGCATGAGTTAGAGTTTCAGCGAGAATTTTCCCAGAAAATAACGTTAAGATAGTAATACTTGCCTGGTTGACATTCTACAGATAAACATAAATATGCAGGGTCGGGAAAATATGAATATGATAATTATTTTGGGAACTTCGTGGATTGACTAGAGAAAATTCATGAATATAATTTCAAGGCGTTGAAATTACGAATGCCGCATGCGTGATATGGAAAAATAGAAAACAAGATTTAGTTAGTCAGGTAAGGGAAATATGTTATGCCAGTTAAATTAAAAAGTTTACTAGTAAAACATAGTATTTGAATATGAGTTATAGAGTATGGTTTTTGAATAAATTATAGTATGGAAATTATACAGTGTTACAGATGAAATTTATTGAGTTTTTTTTTTTTTAATTTGTGTGGCATGAGAAATACTGGAATATTGCAGAATTTTATACAGATCTATAGAATTATGATATACAACTTATACAGTTTTATTTACAAAACTATGGCTATACAGAGTCTTATGGAATTACAGTTTACATGGTTACACAGAACTATGGTATACAATATTTTACAAAACCATGATTATATAGTATTTTCCCGAATCATGATTATACAGTATTTTATAGAACCATGATTACACGGTATTTTACAAAATCATGATATACAAAGCATAGAACCATGACATATAGAAATTACAGATTATACAGATTTATAGTTATTATAACGTTATAGTTAATACAGAGAATTATAGAATCATGGTTAATACAGTTGATACAGAATCATGGTAAAATAAATGGATATTATATAAAAATAGTATTATATAGTATCAGACCCTGATGAAATAGAGCAATTTACAGAGCACGGTACCATAGCTATACAATATAGAGAGTGCAATCATATGACTCAGATAGAGTATGGTATATTCGATTGTGCCATAGGTAGAGTAGAGGGCTCCTTGGTGTCTAGACCAGGTGGAGCGGGCCTTTCATGCTACATACATATACAAAAATACAGTTAGGATAGTACTGGTAGGTCAACCAGTGTTTAGTCCTGCCTACGGGCCGCATAACCCTGTTATGAGGGGTTAAATCATGACATATAGTCATTCAGCGAAATTTTCAGATTTATGTACATATAGAGTATTCAAAGTAAAAAAATATTACCTATTACAAATAGAAGTATGACCGAATAGATAACTCAGAAATTTTCATATTTTAAATGACATAAGCGAGGGTTATTATAAAGATACTTTTTACATGACATCTTATTTACAATTTTAATTAAGAGATATTTTATGCATATAAATTCATATGCCACACATTGGTAATAACATGTTTCTCCTTACTGGGAGGTATCTCACCCCAGTATTATGAACATTTCAGGTAACCCATGAAGATGTGCAGGGCCGGCTTAGAGATAGAGGAGACGGCGGTGTCAGCATAGTTTTGGGGTAAGTTTGGGCTAAGTTGTAGAGCCTACAATATTTTTGGATTTTTGGGAGATGATGTATATATGTGTGTGTGTGTGTGTGTGTGTGTGTGTGTAGTTGGTTCTGTAGTGTATATATATATATATATATATATATATATATATTTGTTGTACTCTAGTATTGTGTATTTTGGGTTATGGTTTGGATATTCATGTTTTTCTGCTGCATAGGTAATATACATGGAATGCATAGGTTACCACGACATCCACTCTGGTCTGTGATGATGATAGATATTTATATATAGGGTTTCAAAGTTATGAATTATAGCTTGATAGTCTAAATGAAAAAAACAGAGAAATGGGTGAAAATTTGGGTAACGAGTCGTTACACTCTCTATATTTCTTTTCAAGCTTCTCCCAAATATCGCTCTGATTTTAACATGCCATAATTTCATGAAAAATATGAGAATCTAAAGCACAATATAATAATTCCATGGTATATGAATTAGCATGCATTAACTTAATATCATTTTCATCTGAGCATATGAATTCCATTTACAATCACTCGCCAGGCCATCCAATCCATTGATTTTATAAATACACTCATTCTAATTTTCCAATGGGTGTAATTGACATCACAAAATGCAGGAGGCCTATAAGGTGACTCTCCCTCACTGAATGGGGATACACCAAATTGAGTCATTGTGATATTTTTGCAAAAACGTTCAAGTCTAATGCAACAAGGCTTTGATACCAATTGTTTGAATTGGTGTATTCCCAAGAGGAGGTGGGGTAAATTTGAATTTTAAAACTTCTTCCTAGGTTAAACCATATATTAGCAGAATTTTGCAACCTAGGGTGTTGACTCTATGAGTCCAATTCTCTTTTGATAATGACAAATAACTTGGTATTTGATTTGTGCATTGAGAATGTGAGCAGGAACATTACTTAGCATGCACGGAAGGTGATGAAGTCATGAAAGCCACAAGGATTAAAGCATATATAACTTGGCAAAAGCTATGGAACTAAGAAGAGTAGAAGAATGAAGATACAAGCATCTTATGCAAACATCAAGTTCAAGATCATTATGGGAATGGGTATTTAGAATTGATGTATGTGCAAGTTTTATACAATATAGCTAGATGCTCAAAATATATACACATGCGTCTCATGAAAACCTTCTAGGGTTAAATATGGATTTAGAGAACTTATTTTCAAATCCTGAAAAATGTTTATAAGAGGTTAAAGCAAGAGAGCTCAAATGATTTTGAAAAGCTAAACTGAAAATTCTGAAGTGGGTCTGCCTAGACGACTAAGGATTACCCTTAGAAGTCTAAAGATTGAACTTCACACGACTGAAGATTTTTTTCAGACGTCTAAAAAATTTCCTCATAAGACTAAAGAATTAGTTCATACATCTAAATATTTAATTACTGAAACACAAAATAGGCTGAACGCCCTCAGACGTCTGAACCTTTGGCTCAGTCATCTAAACTAGGAACATCAAAAGACTAAACCCTCAGTTCAGTCGTCTAACCCTATGTCAAGACTATATCTTTCAGTGCTTTAAGGAATATTAGACATATGAACTCGAATCTTCAGTCGTATGAACCTGCGGGAAGTTTAAAAGTCTGATCTTTAGCAAGAGAACACGTGGGTTATACACTTGATCGAATTGATCCAACAGTGAGGACTTATCCTAAGGTTGAGATTACCTATATAATCAACCTCTAAACCCTAGTGCCTCAAATTTTTTAATAGAATTGAGAGCTTTGAACGTATAGACATCTATGAACATTGTTGAACTTATTGCTAAGATATTGTTTACGATTTCAAAGCGTTTACATCATATTAAAGCTTGTGCTACGTTGATTCTCAAAAGGGGTTCCAGTAATTATTGTGCAAATAACTTTGGTATTGAGGTTTGGCGATCAAACTAAGGTTTTTCCTGTTCTCAAAGAGTTTTTCATCTCACAAACTTATCATTGAATTTTTATTTTGAGGAGTTGATCTTGAGTTATTATCTATATACATACATACATATATCAAAAACTTATCATTGAATATTCATTTTCAGAAGTTGATCTTGAGTCGTTATCTGTATACATACATGCATATATATATATATATATATATATATATTTGTAGAAGATTACTACCTGAGAAAAGTTTTTGTTTAAAACTAAAATCTTGAAGAAAGTTTTAAACATATCTTCATTCAAAGGGTTGCTATTTGATTAGTGTAAAAAGTATTTGATTGCAAATCCTAAGAACCTCTAAATGCATATTATTGAGGGATATTATTTTTCAAACATAGTGTTTAAATCTTTGTTATATTCAAAGCTGTTTATTTATTCAAAGATCCAACATTACAGATTATTGATAGCAAGAATATAGATCTGTGCATTATCAAAGATTATTTTTGAAGGGATCTTGTTTTCTAATCTTGCTTAAAGTATTCTAAAATCGAACCTCATTTTTTCTCCAAAGCATTTGTTTATAAAATCATAATTGGGAGATGTTGATTTAAAGGATTCATTTGTACATCATATCATTCATATAACGATATCATCATTACATACATACTGAGCTTAAAATTTTATCATATGAATATGTGTTAGGCTTTCCATTGTACTCACTAGATTTGTTAGAAGCAATATTGAGATTTTGCAGATTTGAAATTTTATATTGTAATCACGGTTCGAGTTGTAAACTAGGTGAGGAGGAAGTTGTGCCTCTTGTAAGTAGCGGATTGTAAGGAAAGTTCCATCGCAGTTAAAGGAGCAGGGATTTAATGGAATCCTTGAGTGGGTTGCTCAAGGCAAGGACGTAGGCCGGGTTGGCCGAACATCATAAAATTGTGTTTGCCTTCTCTTTTCCTGTATCTTTTTAATTTCCACTTGCATTTCATTATCAGCTTTTGCATGTTTGTATGTTGAGTAATATTACATGCACTTGATAATTAATTTGGTATAATTTGATTTATTGAGATAATAATCAGAATTAAATTCAAGCCCCTGCGATTATTTTGTTAAGTATTGAAATAGGGATTAAGTGGTAAAATAAACTTAAAGAATTTTGATATTCCCAATTCACCCCCTCTTAGGATAACATTGGTAACTCACATTTGGTATCAGAGTGGGTTTACATAGACTTAACCATCATTTTTGTAAAAAGATCACTCGGCACACATCGGTGTAACCCCATTCGGTGAGGGACACTCGTCCACATGACCACCTATTTCATGCAGTGTAAATTACACCTACTTGAAAAGAAGAATAAGTATATATCTTTTAAATGTCGATTGGAAAGTGTGGAAAATTGTTTCCAAAGGGAAACCATGTCCCTATGAAAGTAGTTGACAACGTAAATGTACCCAAAACAAAATATGAGTATACTGAAGAAGATTGGAACTCTCTGCAAATAAATGCTACTGCAATGAACTTGCTATTCTGTGCACTAGATGTAAATGAGTTTAATAGGGTGATGGCATGTAACACTGCTAAAGAGATTTGGAAAAAATTAGAAGTTACATATGAAGGTACTAAGGAAGTAAAAGATAGTAGGATAGACATGCTTACTAGTGAATATGAGGCATTTAAAATGACTGCTGATGAATCTATTCAATCCATGTACACAAGATTCACACACATCACGAATTCTTTAAATACTCTTGGTAAATCTTACCCTACTTATGAGTTGATTAGGAAAATATTTAGGGGACTGCCTCTAATTTGGGAAGCTAAAGCTACTACAATAGTAGAAGGGAGAAATTTTAAGGAGATGTCTGTTGATGAACTAATTGGATCACTCATCACCTATAAGCTTGCAATAAATGAGAGGAAGAATGAGAAAATTAAAGCAAAGAAAGTTACAACACTTAAGGCATCATCTCATTGCTCTAGTGAGGGAAGTGATTTAGAATCGAATGAAAACATGGCACATATTACTAAGAAATTTGGAGAGTTCATGAGAAAGAAGAAGAAATACACTAGAAAATTCAAGGGCTAGAAAATAGAAAAGGGAGAGTTAAGCAGAAGGAAGTAAAAGGATGATCCTCCCATGTGTTATAACTGTAGAGAATTCAGACATGTCAAGCTAGATTGTCCCTAGCTGAAGAAAGTGTCTAAGAAGAAGAAGAAGGCTCTAAAGTTGGGCTGAGACACTCACAGTACCAGTAGTTCAGAATCTGAATCCAGTGATAATGAGATTGCGAATCTATTTCTGATGGCTCACGATGACTAAAAGGTACAATCTTTTTGTTCTGCTTCATCTTACTATTCAAGTGATTCAGAAAATAAAAATAGCATGCTTTCTTATGATGAATTGCATTAGAAATATATGTATACCCTTTAAATGCTTGAGAAAATGAATAAGAAAAATTATGGTTTGAAATTAAAATTGAAAGAATTTTTTAAGTTAGTTGAAAGTCAAAATGAATCTCATGCATCTCTCATGAAAGACAAGGATTTGAAAAATTAGGGAGTTAGAAAATAATTTGACAGATAAATCTAAAATTATTCGTAAATTTACAGAAGGTCAAAATAATTTTGAAAAACTCCTAGGAGCTCAAAGAAATTCCCTAGAGAAGGAAGGTCTTGGTTTTAATGGGAAGGAGAATCTAAAACAGAGACATCTGTACATGAGATATTTTGTAAGAGAGTCAAAATTGTATGTTCCAACTAAAGACTATCATAGAAATATTACATGTTTTCAATTTGAAAGATTGGGTCATATAAAATTTGATTGTTTTTTCAAAAATAAAATGTCAAAATTAAGAAAGTCTAGAAAGTCAAAGGAGAATCTAGTACTAACCTCCATGGACCTAAGAAAATCTGGGTACCAAAAGTAGTTATCTAATTATGTCTTCCAAATGTGCTTGAGATTGTCCTCCTCGAAGGACAAGTGGTAAATAGATGGAAGATGCTTGCGACATATGATAGGAGATAAAGCTAAATTAGCATATATCATTTCCAAAGATGAAGGATTCGTTGCATTTGGGGATAAGTTTAAAGGTAAAATCATTGGAGTTGATAAGGTTGGTAAGGAACCTTCACTTGTCATTGATAACGTGTTATTAGTTGATGGATTGAAACATAACTTATTGAATATAAGTCAACTACGTGATAAAGGTTATAAAGTCTCAGTTGAATATGACAAATGCACTGTAGAGAACAAATCTGAAAACAAAATATTGTTTACTGCTAATCGTCATGAAAATGTTTACACCACTAGCCTTGAAAATCTTGCTTCTCAACATGTTACTTGTTTTTCTGCTATAAATGAGATTAGTTGGATTTGGCATGGACATGCAAACATGGACTTAATATCTAAACTTGTTAAAGGAGAATTAGTTAAGGGATTGCCTAAGACTAAATTCGTGAAAGATAAAATTTGTGATGCATGCCAACTAGAAAAACAAGCAAGAACTAGCTTTAAGAAAAAGAAAGTAATTTTTACTACTAGGCCACTTCAAATGCTACACTTAGATTTATTTGGTCCAAACCGAACTCAGAGTTTAGGAGGAAAATCATACGCATTCGTCATAGTTGATGATTATTCAAGATGTACATGGGTATTATTTTTAGGTCACAAAGATGAAGCATGTGAACAATTCATAAATCCGTGTAAGAAAATTCAAAATGAAAAGGGTTATACTATCACTAAAATCCGAAGTGATAAGGGTAGAGAATTTGAAAATCAAAGCATGAAAGAGTATTGCAATTCATTAGAAATAGCTCATAATTTTTTCGGCTCCTAGAACACCACGGAAGAATGGTGTAGTTGAAAGAAAGAATAGGTCTATACAAGAAATAACCAGAAGTAAGCTTAACGAACATAAACTACCTAAGTACTTCTGGGCTGAGGCAGCAAATATCGCCTGGTATGTTTTAAATAGAGTTTTGATTAGACCATCCCTAAATAAGACTCCTTATGAATTATGGAATGACCATAGACCAAACATATCATAATTTCATCTATTTGGCTGTAAATGTTTTGTGCTTAGAGACAACGAACATTTAGGAAAGTTTGATGTGAAATCAGATGAAGGTATCTCTCTAGGGTATGCCTTAGATAGTAAATCCTATAGAGTATATAATAAATGAACATTAACCATTGTAGAATCCATTCATGTAGTATTCAATGAGTTTAATCCCTTCTCTAAAAGGATTGATGAAGATGAAATTAAAATAAATAAGGAATTTGAAAAACTGTCTGCTAAAAATGATTCAGAAAAGAGAAATGAAATTAAGGAACCATCTGCTGAAACCAATCAAATTGAAAATGAGGTTAATGAACTACCTAGAGAATAGAAGTACATAAAGAGTCATCTTATTGATAAAATAATTGGTGAACCATTATGTGGAGTAGCCACACGATCCTCACTTAGGAATATGATTAGTCATTTTTCCTTTCTATCTCAAGAAGAACCTAGGAATGTGAGTGAAGCAATTGAGCATGAATCTTGGGTGATGTCCATGCAAGAAGAGTTAAACCATTTTGAGAGAAATAAAGTATGGACATTAGTTTCTAAACTTGAGGATAAGACAATTATTGGAACAAAATGGATATATAAAACAAGAAAGATGAACATGGGATAGTTTAGAAATAAGGCAAAACCAATAGATTGGGGATATAACGAGGAAGAAGGAATAGATTTTGAAGAAACCTTTGCACCTCTAGCTAGAATGGAAGCCATTCGAATGCTTTTAGCCTATGCTACTTTTAAGGATTTTAAACTGTATCAAATGAATGTCAAAAGAACATTTTTAAATGGCTACATAAGTGAAGAGGTATACGTAGAACAATCCCCAGGTTTTGAAAACCATAAGTATCCAAAACATGTTTATAGACTAACTAAAACCTTATATAGTTTAAAGCAAGCTCCTAGAGCTTGGTATGAAAGGCTAACCAGTTTTCTACTGGATAATGGATTTATCAGAGGAAGGATGGACACAACACTTTTCGAAAAGTTTGTTGACTTTATCAGTCCAATCCGGTTTTGATAATGACAAATCACTTGGTATTTGATCTGTGCATTGAGTTTGTGAACATGAACTATATTAAGCATGCATGGAAGGATAATGAGTCATGGAAGCCTTAAAGTAAAGCTAACATATCTTGACAAGATCCGTGAAACTCAAAGAGTACGAGAATCAAGATGCAAGTGGCAAAATGAAGAACATATTGAGAATGGGTATTTAGAACTCATGTACTTACATTTTCATATGATTTAATTTGAGGCTCATTGTTGACCTAACTAGGATTTTCAATCCTATTTTGATGATAACAAAATGAAGGATGCTTTAACATATGATATTAAGTGATGTGTTTTAAGTAAAAGAACTCTTAAGGTTGATAGGTTGAAGCTTAATGTTAATCTAGTGAAAGCTCCTCAGAATGTTGAAGGCAATGAATGACAAATGAAAAAGTTTAAGGGCAAGAAAAACCAGAGTCAAAAGTGAACCTCAAAAGGCTGAAGGAGGCTGAAGAATTTAAGAAGACGATAATTAGAATAACTGTTGTAAGTACTTCAAAGCCAAATGCTAGTTAGATATGTGAAGCTCTCATAAGTCAAAAAAAACTAACACCTTGTTAAAAGAGCTTAAAATATTTTTATTTTTTATTTTGAAGCTCATTAGGCAAAGAGACTTAGAGACTTTAGTTTAAGTTTTGGACCACATTTTCAAGGTTAAACAAGTTAATATTCCAGTATTAATTAACCAAAGGACAGTTTAATTCAACAATTTAATCAAATGACGAAATTGTTCTTTGGAAAAATTTTGAAATTCAAAATTAGTTTAAAAATTTAATTAAATGAGGAAATAATTCTTTCGAAAAATTTTGAATTTCAAAGTTAATTCAATAATTTAATGCTACCTAATTAAATGAGGAAATTGTTCCTTGGAAAAATTTTGAATTTCAAAATTAATTCAATCATTTAATTAAATGAGGAAATTGTTCTTTTGAAAAATTTTAAATTTCAACATTAATTCAATAATTTATTGCTACCTAATTAAATGAAAAAATTTTTTTTTTTTTAATTTTGAATTTCAAAATTATTTCAATAATTTAATGCTACCTAATTTAATGAGGACATTATTCTTTGAAAAAGCCTATATATACCTCTTTGGGTAATGAAAAAAACAAGATGGAGAAAACACAAGAAAATAGAGAAATCAGACAAAATTTGAAATTCATCTTGTACTGAAATTCTCTTGAAATTCTTCCTTGCTCACATCTTTTGCTGGAGAGGAATTCTACAATTTTGGTTCAAAGCTCGGTTCCGGTTTGCAATTCCATTTCTCTTTTAAACGAACCATTAGCGACTTCTAAAAACTTTAGAGCTTCATATATTCTAATTTGTTTTGTTTTTTCGAAATACAATTTACATCTCAATTTGTACAACTTGCTCTAAATTTTGAGAGTATTTTTTGTACGTAGAATTTATATTATATTCTTGTAGATTGTGACGATTCCAGGCTTTCTGAATCATTGACTAGACGAGGGATTATTGCTTAGAGAGGTGTTGCTCTAGCCTTCTGAAGGAGTGTGTAAAGGTATTCTTCCACCCGGTAAAGGAACAGATTTAGTGAATCCTTTGGTGGTTTTGCCAAAGGCGAGGATGTAGGCTGTGTTGAAGCTGAAGCTCGTAAAATCCCGTGTCTCACTCTCTCTTTCTCTTACTCTTTATTTTCAACATATTTATACTGCATGGATGGTTTAAATTTGAAATCATATACGCTACGTATATTTGGAAATCAAACAAACTTAAAGTTTAATTTTGATTTGGGTTGCGAAAACCGAAAGGGAGTACGTTGGTTAAACGATACTTTGCAGAAACCATACGAGAGTACGTTACTTGGTTAAAACACCCAAAGAAAATTAACTAATAGTTTAGTTGAATTCTGAATTTTGGGAAGAGTGTGGATGTGTGGTTGTAAATCATATAAAAGAAGCAAATTTATTTTAACAAGCATATCATTCAACTACAGGGCTTGATTCATATTTTTAAGGCATATATAAATAAACAACCGTCTTAATTTCTTACTACTGTATATCTTAATTTTGGTTTGGTTGTTTGCTTTCAAATTGTGTTTGATTAGTTTGGATAGTGTGGTTGATTGAAAGGTTGTTTGGTGATTTAGTTGTTTAAGTGATGTGTTGTTGATTGTATAAAAGAAACAAAGTTATTGTGTGTTTGACAAATTAAACAAACAAGTAAAAGAATTGGTTAAACAATAAAAGAAGTTAAGTATTCTTAAAAGAAATTAAAAAGAAAGTTTTTAAATTCCCAATTCACCCCCCCTTTTGGGAAGCTATCCTAATTTCAATTGGTATCAGAGCCCAGTCATAGCAAAACCTAACAAGTAGCTATATAAATATCTAAATGGCACAAATAGGAGTAGCACCCTTTGGTGAGGGTCAATCCTCAACTAGGCCTTCTATTTTTTGTTGATTAAATTATACCTTCTGGAAGCAACGAATGAGAATCTACCTTCAAACTATGGGCTGGAAGGCATGGAATGTTGGAACAAATGGAAATTTAATCCCCACTAAGCTAGTTGATGGAAAAGAAGTACCTAAAGAAGATAAAGAACTAAATGACTCAGATTATAAAATGTTGCAAATTAACTCAAGTGCAATAAACGCTTTATACTATGCACTTGATGCAAATGAGTTCAATAGAGTAATGACATGTAAAACTGCCAAAGAGATTTGGGATAAATTAGAAGTAACCTACGAAGGCATAGTAGATGTTAGGGAAAGTAGAATCGATATGTTAACCAGTGAATATGAAGCCTTTATAATGAACTCCAATGAGATTATAACAAGCATGTACACTAGGTTCACTCATATCATAAATTCACTTAGTGCCTTCGGAAAAACTTATTCCACCCCTGAGATGATCCGTAAAATTCTAAGAGCACTCCCATCTATTTGGGAACCAAAAGCCACAACCATTATGGAAGGAAAAAATATTAAAACAACTTCTTTAGATGAACTCATAGGATCTTTTCTAACCTATGAACTGATGTTGAAAGAAAGAAGCACAGAAAACAAAAATAAGAAGTCTATAGCTCTAAAAGCTTTGAAAGAATATTCAAGTGAGGAAGATAATGAATCTAGTGAATTAGAAGACGATGACTTAGCTCTAATAACTAAAAGGCTTGGAAAATTCTTAAGAAGAAACAAAAAATTCACTAGAAAATTAAATGGATCAAAAGCTGAAAACGGAGAAAGCAATAAAAAGGAATACAAAATTAAAATGATCCTCATACTTGCTATCATTTTAAAAAGGTTGGGCACATCAAACTGGAATGCCCACAACTCATGAAGGACAAGAAGAAGAAGAAGCCACAATGAAGGCAACTTGGGATGACACTAGTTCGAGTGAATTGGAAAGTGAACCAAGTGATCGAGAAATAGCAAACAGGTGCTTCATGGCGCATAACGAAGAGGTAAACTCTTATTATTCCCTCTTTGAAGATTCGTGTAATGAATCTTGTAGTAATTGATGTGAAAGTATTTCTTCTTACAAAGAACTTCAAAATGAATTACTCTTTCTATATAACAAGTTTATTAAAGTCTCAAAAAGGAACATTAGCTTGAAAAAAAAAAAAAAACGAGGCACTTAAAAATCAACTTGAATATGAAAAACATGTTGAAAAAGAAAAAGACTTAAAAATTGAAGAACTTGAGAAGAAAATAGATAATTTATCTCAAAAACTAGCTAAGTCTCAAAAGAATGAAGATAGTAATAAAATGCAAGAAATGAATTATCTCAAAAACAAAATCCTAGAGAAAGAAAAGGTCATCTACAACTTTACCAAAGGAAAGGATAATTTTGAAAAGATGGTAGGACAACAAAGGATGGCAAACAACAAAGAAGGAATTGGATATAATGGAGCCTCAAATCAAAGAAAGAAAAACTTATATATGGGATATTTGGTAAATCAATCTAAATATTATGCAAGTACTTCATCAACAAATATTCACGAGCACACCACTTGCCACATGTGCAAAAAGAAAGGACACATAATGTTTAATTGTCCACTTAAGAAAAAATATACTAAAGTAAAAGATGAGTGGAAGATAAATACTAAAAATAGACAAAATTTTAAAAAAAATTAAGAAGGTTTGGGTTCCAAAAGTAACAACTTGAATCATTTCTTGTAGGTTTACTTTAGGACCACTTCGTCTAAGGATAAATGGTACTTGGACAGCGGATGTTCAAGGCATATGACGGGAGATAAATCTAAGTTTACCTCTCTCACTCCAAAGGATGGAGGATTTGTAACCTTCGGTAACAATGCAAAAGGCAAGATCATCGGAATAGGTAAAATAGGTAAAGACTCTTCATTTTCTATAGATAATGTCTTGTTAGTAGATGGTCTAAAGCATAATTTACTAAGTCTTAGTCAACTTAGCGACAAAGGGTGTGAAATAATGTTTAAGAGAGACAAATGTATAATACGAGATTCTAAGAATCAAAAAACGTTATTCACTGCACTTAGAATGAACAATGTTTATTACATAAATTTTGATAGTTTAATCTCTCAAGATATAACTTGCCTAGCAGCCATGAGTGAAAATAGTTGGCTTTGGCATAGGAGGTTAGGACATGCTAGCATGGATCTTATATCCAAACTCTCCAAAAAGAATTTAGTTAAAGGCTTGCCTAAAACAAAATTTATCAAAGATAAAGTGTGTGATACTTGTCAATTAGGAAAACAAACCAAGAAAAGTTTCAAAAAGAATAAACATATATCAACTAGTAGACCCCTAGAACTCATACACTTAGACTTGTTTGGTCCTACTATAACCCAAAATTTAGGAGGAAAACAATACGCCTTTGTAATTGTTGATGATACTTAAGATACACATGGGTGTTGTTCCTAGCTAACAAAGAAGAAGCTTGCAACTCATTCATCACTTTATGTAAGAAGCTTCAAAATGAGAAAAGGTATTTTGTCTCAAATATTAGAAGTGACCAAGGAAGAGAATTTAAGAATCAAAATGTTGAAAATTTTTGTAATGAATATGGCATAAATCACAACTTTTCGGCACCTAGAACCCCACAACAAAATGGAGTTGTGGAATGGAAAAATAGAACCCTTCAAGAAATGGCAAGGACCATGCTTAATGAAAATGACCTACCCAAATATTTTTGGGCCGAAGCTATAAATAGAGCTAGCTATATAATTAATAGGGTCTCCATTAGATCAAACCTAAAAAAAACACCCTATGAATTGTGGAAAGGAAGAAGGCCTAACATAAAGTACTTTCATGCTTTTGGATGTAAGTGCTTCGTCCTAACTAACAAAGACAACTTAGGAAAATTTGATGCTAGATTGGATGAAGGCATTTTCCTAGGATACTCCACAAATAGTAAAGCCTATATAGTCTACAATAAAAGAACTTTAACCATAGTTGAATCAATTCACGTAGACTTTGATGAATCTAGCCCTCTTTCAAGAGAGGTTAAAAATGAAGAAAAAGATGATGTATTCAAAAAGGAGGATGAGATAGAAATCAAGGAGGAAAATAAAATAATCAAAGAAAAGTCAAAAGATGAACTCATAAAAAATATGGAATTTCTAAAAGAATGGAAATATAAGAAAGATCACCCTCAAGAACAAATTATAGGTGAACCATCTAAAGGTGTGACTACTAGATCTTCACTAAAGAATCTTTGCAATCATTATGCATTCCTATCCCAAAATGAACCTAAAAATATTGAAGAAACCCTTAAGGATGAATCCTGGATAGTTGCAATGCAAGAAGAATTAAACTAATTTGAAAGAAGTCAAGTATGGAAATTAGTACCCAAATTGAAAAATCATTCGATCATAGGAACTAAATGGATATTTAGAAATAAAAAGGATGAAAACGGTATAATCACTAGAAACAAAGCTAAACTTGTAGAAAACGGGTATAATCAAGAAGAAGGAATGTACTATGATGAAACCTTTGCCCCTGTAGCTAGAATGGAAGCTATTAGAATGTTGTTAGCCTATGCTTCCTACAAAGAGTTTAAGTTATACCAAATGGATGTCAAAAGTGCATTCTTGAATGGATATATCAATGAAGAGGTATATGTTGAACAACCCCCTAGTTTTGAGAATATTGAAAATCCTAACCTTGTATTTAGATTAACTAAGGCTTTGTATGAACTTAAACAAGCCCCTAGGGCTTGGTATGAAAGACTTAGTGGATTTCTAATTGAGAAGAGATTTTTAAGTGGAAAATTTGATAGCACCTTGTTCATTAAAAATAAGGAAAATAATATACTTTCAGTTCAAATCTACGTAGATGATATAATATTTGGTACTACAAATGAACATTTATGTAAAGAATTTGCAAAATGTATGCAAGAAGAATTTGAAATGAGCTTGATGGGGGAATTAAATTATTTTCTTGGACTGCAAATTAAACAAGCAAAAAATGGTACTTTTATAAGTCAAACAAAATATGTAAAAGGTATGATACAAAAATTTGGTATGGAAAATAGTAAACCCATAGGCACACCTATGAGTACCTCCATTATCCTAAACAAAGATGAAAAGGGAAAATCCATAGACACAAAGCTTTATAGAGGCATGATTGGAAGTCTATTATATCTAACAGCCAATAGACCCGATATAATGTTTAGTGTGTGTATGTGTGCACGTTTTCAATCAGCACCTAATGAATCACACCAAATTGCCGTTAAAAGAATCCTAAGATACTTAATAGGCACAATGGACTTAGGTCTATGGTATCCTAAAGACACTGGTTTTGAAATGATCAGTTATTCAGATGTGGACTATGCCGGTTGTAAGATAGATAGAAAAAGTACAAGTGGCACATGACACTTCTTAGGAAGATCTTTAGTTTCTTGGTTTTCTAAGAAACAAAATTTCGTGGCTCTGTCAAATGCTGAGGCTGAATATGTAGCAATTGGTAGTTGTTGTGCACAAACTCTTTACATGAAACAACAATTAAGAGATTTCAATTTAAACTACACAACTATACCAATTAAGTGTGATAACACGAGTGCGATTAACATATCTAAAAATCATATTTCACACTCAAGAAAAAAGCACATTGACATAAGACACCACTTCCTAAGAGATCATGTTCAAAAAGAAGACATAAATATGGAATTCATCAATACAAATGACCAATGGGTTGATATCTTTACTAAATCACTCTCAGAACATAGATTTATAACCATAAGAAGAGAACTTGGTCTACTACATAGTAAAGAAATAAACTAAAAGGAACCAGACTTAAAAAAATATCTACAATCTCTAGGATCATATAGGGTTTGTCTCTTTTAAGTGATCAAAATTTGTTTTGGCATGTACTTTGATGTGTTGTATAATTCAACACTGAGTTTGATATGCTTTCCTTGTTGCTTGTAAAATAGACTCATGATATGTGATATACAGCATGCTACATGTGGAAGTTTAAAAAATTGGCATCTTGAAATTGGTATTTTGAACATCTAAGCATAAAGTTATTTTTAAAATATCTTGACCATGTATGCTTATGATCACATGAAAGAATGAAAAATTAGAATTTATGAGAAGTGCATAATAAAATTCCAATATAAATAACTAAGATGTATATTGGTATCCATGAATATGTCACTTGATCTTTAAGTAATACAACATGATTATGAGCATTGGTAATATTGTCATGATCTTGATATTTGAATGATGCATTATGCATGACAAACTTTTTTTAAGTTTTTTTTTTTTTTCACAAATATGAATGTTGAGCATTATATGTATGATTGAAAATTCCAAGATGTCATAACACATATGAAATAAGAATGCCTGATATGAAATATGATATTGAATCTTGGCATGATTGAGGAGTGTGTGGTTATATGTACATTTTAATCTTTACCCTTTTTGATTGATGTCAAAAGGGGGAGTAGCATTTGAGAGCAAAATTTTGGCATGATTTTGAGCTTGATGGCCATGATAAAGATTAAATTGATTAAAAGCATGATAACGCAAGCATGATATTGATAGCATGATATTAAAACTTGAGCATATTGAGTATGATTAGAATGAAAAATTTAAACAATAAGAAAATTGAGCAATGAGCATGATTGGACTTGATCTACAAATTGTTAAAGAAATGCTTATCATAAGGGGGACTAAAATAAAGCAAGTTGTAAGGGGAAGATTTTTTTTTTTATGCTTATTCATATTCTTTGCTCCTCATTTGGCATCATCAAAAAATGGGAGATTGTTGACCTAACTAGGCTTTTCAATCCTATTTTGATGATAACAAAATGAAGGATGTTTTATCATATGATATTAAGTGATGTGTTTTACGTAAAAGAACTCTTGAGGTTGATAGGTTGAAGCTCATTGTTAATCTAGTGAAAGCTCCTCAGAATATTGAAGGCAATGAATGACAAATGAAGAAGTTTAAGGGCAAGAAAACCCAAAGTCAAAAGTGAACCTCAAAAGGCTGAAGGAGGCTGAAGAATTTAAGAAAACCATGATTAGAAGAACTGTTGTAAGTACTTCAAACCCAAATGCTTGTTAGATATGTGAAGCTCTCATAAGTCAAAAGAAATTAAGTAACACCTTGTTAAAAGAGCTTAAAATATGTTTTTTTATTTTTATTTTGAAGCTCATTAGGCAAAGAGACTTAGAAACTTTAGTTTAAGTCTTGGAACACATTTTTCAAGGTTAAACAAGTTAATATTCCAAGATTATTTAAGCAAAGAAGAGTTTAATTCAACAATTTAATTAAATGAGGAAATTGTTCTTTGGAAAAATTTTGAATTTCAAATTTACTTCAATAATTTAATTAAATGAGGAAATTATTCTTTGGAAAAATTTTGAATTCCAAAGTTAATTCAATAGTTTTATGCTACCTAATTAAATGAGGAAATTCTTTCTTGAAAAAATTTTGAATTTTAAAATTAATTCAGTCATTTAATTAAATGAGGAAATTGTTCTTTTGAAAAATTTTAAATTTCAAAATTAATTCAATAATTTATTGCTACCTAATTAAATGAGAAAATTGTATTTTTTTTTTAATTTTGAATTTCAAAATTATTTCAATAATTTAATGCTACCTAATTTAATGAGGACATTATTCTTTGAAAAAGCCTATAAATACCTCTTTGGGTAATGAAAAAAACAAGATAGAAAAAACACAAGAAAAGAGAGAAATCAGACAAAATTTGAAATTCATCTTGAGCTGAAATTCTCCTGAAGTTCTTCTTTGCTCACATTTTTTGCTGGAGAGGAATTCTACAATTTTGGTTCAAAGCTCGGTTCCAGGTTTCCATTTCTCTTTTAAACGAACTATTAGTGACTTCTAAAAACTTTAGAGCTTCATATACTCTAATTTGTTTTGTTTTTTCGAAGTACAATTTACATCTCAATTTGTACAACCTGCTCTAAATTTTGATAGTATTTTTTGTACGCAGAATTTATATTATATTCGTGTAGACTGTGACGATTCTAGGCTTTCTGGATCGTTGGCTAGGCGAGGGATTATCGCTTAGAGAGGTGCTGCTCTAGCTTTCTGAAGGAGTGTGTAAAGGTATTGTTCCACCCGATAAAGGAACAGATTTAATAAATCCTTTGCTGGTTTTGCCAAAGGCGAGGACGTAGGCTGTGTTGAAACCGAACCTCGTAAAATCCTGTGTCTCACTCTCTCTTTCCCTTACTCTTTATTTTCAGCATATTTATATTGCGTGGATGGTTTAAATTTGAAATCATATACACCACGTATATTTGGAAATCAAACAAACTTAAAGTTTAATTTTGATTTGGGTTGTGAAAACCGAAAGGTAGTACGTTGGTTAAACCATACTTTGCAAAAACCATACGAGAGTACGTTACTTGGTTAAAACACCCAAAGAAAATTAACTAATAGTTTACATGAATACTGAATTTTGGGAAGAGTGTGGATGTGTGGTTGTAAATTATATAAAAGAAGCAAATTTATTTTAACAAGCATATCATTCAACTATAGGGCTTGATTCATATTTATAAGGCATATATAAACAAACAACGGTCCTAATTTTTTACTACTGTATATCTTAATTTTGGTTTGGTTGTTTGCTTTCAAATTGTGTTTGATTAGTTTGGATAGTGCGGTTGATTGAAAGGTTGTTTGGTGATTTAGTTGTTTAAGTGATGTGTTGTTGATTGTATAAAAGAAACGAAGTTATTGTGTTTTTGAAAAATTAAACAAACAAGTAAGAGAATTGGCTAAACAATAAAAGAAGTTAAGTATTTTTAAAAGGAATTAAAAAGAAAGTTTTTAAATTCCCAATTCACCCCCCCTCTTGGGAAGCTATCTTAATTTCACTCAACATAACTTAGAATGACTTTAGGATTCACGCATTTCATGTATATCATTATAGGACTTTCATGGACATAGAAATACTTTTAAAATCATGGAAAATATTTTTTATAGAAGGCCTAAGAAAGAGAGCAAAACATATTTTTAAATTAAAAAAGAAAAATTGAGAAAAAGAGCACTTCAGTAGCCTGAACTCAACTTCAGTCGCCTGAAAAATTTCTTCGGTAGCCTGAAGATTAAGTTCAGTAGGCTAAAGAATTAATAGGAAAAACAGAATTTGGCCTAGGTACTTCGGTTGCCTGAAGTCACCACTTTAGGAGCTTGAACTTCACTCCGGTTGCCTGAAGTCATGAGAAAGTTTAAAATTCAAATTTTTATTAATAAATATTGCGAGCGTTTTCTTTGATCCAATGATTGTGATCGATCCTAAGGCTAAGGCACTATAAATATTGAATATCTAAACCCTAGAACGAAGTTAAGACACACCAAAAAAGAAGAACACATCTTATTGAAAGATAATAGAGAAACTTGAGTTGATTGATACGATTCCCTACACTTCATGTTACTCATCGTCTTTGAACAAATCAACTCAGAAAATCAGAAGGGAACTCAAGTATACATTTTGAATTTCATCTTGGTATTGAGGTTTGGTGATTCAAGTTAATTTTTTTTTCATGAGCTTCTCATCTCATTACATACAATTGAATATCTTTAGAGAATTTGATCTTGAGCATTCTTAACCATATAGAGATTTTGTTTAACAAATTCATTACTTGAAAAATTTTACTTTGTCATTGAGATATATATTTTTGAAAGGACCACTCATTTAGAATTCTATAATTAAAATGTGCTGAGTGATAGAAAGTAAGTAAATGTTATATCTAGATAATCTCATTGCTTGGTAAAAGATTTGTTTTTCTTCATTGGTTAAAAAGAATTGAATCTAGTGTGTGGTTGTTAAAAGATCTATATTTTAGATATATTAATGCTTGATTAAATATCCTTGGTTTTTATAAATAAACATTTTACTGAGGGATATTTTTTTGAATAACAATATATTCAGTTTGTGAGTGTTGAACATCCTTATCCATCTATATATAGATACTTGCATATAACAAAGATTGTGTTGAGATTGAATATTTGAAAGGAACATTTTTTATTGTAATTGATATAATCTTCAAAGATTTTTGATAAGTTCACAAAAGATATATTTGGGCATTTTAGCAAAGAGAACTTAAACCCTAATATTCTCCAAAGTATTGATTTATAAAAATATTTTTGGGAGATTTGATAAAAAGGAATTGTGTGTTGAAGCATGTCGTACATAAATGATTGTATCATTTCCTACATTTTGAGCTTGAAGTTATATCATAGGTTAATGTATTAGGAATTTGAATTGTACTCACGAGCTTTTGGTGGAAGCAATTTTGAGTGTTTCAGTTTTCATTGTATTTACAGTAAGACTTGTGAACCGGGGTTTGAGGAGAGAGCAGTATCTCTTGTAAGTAGTGGAGTAGGAGGGAATTGTGCCTCTGGTAAATATTCAATTATAAGGGAAGCTCCATCCCAATTTGAGGAGTAGATATTTTAGTGAAATCCTTGAGTGGTTGCTCAAGGCGAGGACGTAGGCCGAGTCAGTCAGCTGAACTTCGCAAAAACTGCGTTTGTCTTCTCTCTTCCCTATACTCTTTAATTTCAGCACTACATTTAAATTAGTCGTATTGCACGTGTAGGTTGAATAACATTGCACACAATTAATTGGGTAATAAGAACTCATTGGTAAATTAAATTTAGTTTTGTAATAAATCCCTAAAATTGATGAGTTAAATATGCAAATAGGGATTAAGTGGTAAATAGATTCTGAGAATTTTTGAAATACCCCATTCACCCCCCCCCTCTCCCGGGATTACACGTAATTCGACAAAGTCTAAGAAAGATGACATACTCCTTGTTCAAGTATACATAGATGATATCATATTTGGAGTAACAAATAAAAACTTGTGCAATGAGTTTGCAAACACTATGCAAAATGAATTTGAGATGAGTATGATGGGTGAACTAAATTTCTTCCTAGAACTTTAGATCAAACAAGCGAAACATGGAATTTTTATAAATCAATCAAAGCACATTAGAGATCTGCTCAAAAAGTTTAATATGGAAGATGGAAAAATACTAGGGACACCTATGAGCTCTTCATTTAAATTAGACAAAGATGAACAAGGTATACCAGTAGTTGTCAAGCTCTATCGTGGAATGAGCGGTAGCTTACTATATCTGATTGCCAGTAGACCTGACATAATGTTCAGAGTATGTTGGTGGGCATGATTTCAGGCTGCACCAAAAGAGTCACTTTTGTTAGCTGTCAAACGAATACTTAGATACCTGATAGGAACTATTTAGCTGGTGTTATGGTATCCTAAGTATACATCCTTTGAGATTATCAGCTATTCAGATGCTGATTTTGCTGGTAGCAAAGTGGATAGGAAGAGCACGAGTGGCACATGTCATTTCTTAGGACATTCGTTCGTCTCTTGGTTTTCCAAGAAGCATAATTCAATTCCTTCTTCCATAGCTAAGGCATAATACATAGCGGCAGAAAGTTATTGTGCTCAAATGCTATGCATGGAGCAACAATTGACGGAATTTGGATTAAGTTATGACACAATTCCTATAAGATGTGAAAATACGAGTGCAATAAACATCTCAAAGAATCCTATATTACATTCACAAACTAAACATATAGAAATTAGACATCATTTTCATCGTGATCATGTGCAAAAAGGAGAAGTGACACTTGAGTTTGTATGCACAGATGAATAGTGGGTAGTCATATTCATGAAACCACTTCCAAAGGATAGGTTTATCCAAATTAGATGTGAATTAGACCTGATGCATAGTCGAGAAGTTGCTTAAAATTATATTAGATTACATAATTCAGGGGGAGCAACGTAAATTAATATTTACAATAGGTTTGAAATTTCAAATTCGGCTCATTTGTTCCCATTTGGTATCACATTTGTTCACATTTGGTATTAAACTCATATCATAATGAGTGCATGTTAACTAACATATGTTAACCCTCATATAACCTTTGAACGTTAGTGACTATTTTTGCTTATCCATGTATGTGAAATTTGACATGCTGTGTATGTTCACATTGCAATTTAATTCAACAGCACAATTTTTTTTTTTTTTTTTGGATTAGCAAGGGGGAGAAATAAATTGAATTAAGACAAGGAGACATATTTCATAGTACAATGTTTGAAATCTGAAGGTTGCATATTTTAAAAGATTGAGATTTAATTATGTCTGAACATTTTTGTAATATACCTTTTTGTCGATTTCAAAAGGGAGAGAAGAATATAAGGTTATAGTAAAAATAGTTGGTAAAAGTACATAAGTATATGAGTACATGAGTTATACGTGCAAAACTATTGCCTACTTTCAATTGTGTATGAGCATATTTCATATGCTTGAATATTTGATTGTGCATTGTTTGAGGGGGAGCCTTGTTAGGCGTAACCCATTTTATATTTTTGTTTGTGTATTTGTCATCATCAAAAAGGGGGAGATTGTTGACTCTATGAGTCCAATCTTGTTTTGATAATGATAAATTACTTGGTATTTGATCTGTGCATTGATAATGTGAGCACGAACATTACTTAGCATGCACGGAAGGTGATGAAATCATGGAAGCCACGAGGATTAAAGCATATATATACATAACTTGGCATAACCTATGGAACTAAGAAGAGTAGAAGAATGAAGATGCAGCATCTTACGCATGCATCAAGTTCAAGATTGTCATGGGAATGGGTATTTAGAATTGATGTATGTGCATATTTTATATGATATAGCTAGAAGCTCAAAATATATACACATGTATCTCATGAAAACCTTCTCGGGTTAAATATGGATTTAGAGAACATATTTTTAAACCCTAGAGAATGTTTATAAGAGGTTAAAGTAAGAGAGCTCAAATGATTTTAAAAAACTAAGCTGAAAATTCTAAAGTGGGTCTACCCAAACGACTGAGGATTACCGAAGAATTAGTTCAGTCATCTAAAGATTTAATGACTAAAACACATAACAAACAGAACACCCTCATACATCTAAACCTTCAGTTCAGTTGTCTGAACTAGGAACTTTAGAAGACTGAACCCTCATTTCAGTCGTTTGACCCTGTGTCCAGACTATAATTTTCAGTACTTTAAGGAACATCAGACATCTGAACTTGAATCTTTAGTCGTCTGAACCTACGAGAAGTTTAAAAATATGATCTTTAGCAAAAGAACACATGGGTTATACACTTGATCAAATTGATCCAACAGTCATGACTTATCCTAAGGCCAAGATTACCTATATAATCAACCTCTAAACCCTAGTGCCTCAACTTTTGTAATAGAATTGGGAGCCTTAAACGTATACACATCTCTAAACATTGTTGAACTTATTGCTAAGTTCTTGTCTACGATTTCAAAGCGTTTACATCATATTAAAGCTTGGGCTACGTTGATTTTCAAAAGGGGTTCCAGCAACTATTGTGCAAATAGCTTTGGTATTGAGGTTTGGCGATCAAACTAAGTGTTTGCCTGTTCTCAAAGAGTTTTTCATCTCACAAACTTATCATTGAATATTCATTTTGAGAAGTTAATCTTGAGTTATTATCTCTCTCTCTCTCTCTCTCTCTCTTTCTATATGTATATATGTATGTATGTATATATTTGTGGAAGATCACTACCTGAGAAAAGCTTTTGTTTAAAACTAAAATCTTGAAGAAAGTTTTAAATATATCTTCATTCAAAGGGTTTCTATTTGATTAGTGTAAGAAGTATTTGATTGCAAATCCTAAGAACCTTTAAATACATATTATTGAGGGATATTATTTTTCAAACATAGTGTTTAAATATTTTCTATATTCAAAGTTGTTTATTTATTCAAAGATCCAACGTTACAGATTATTGATAGCAAGAATATAGATCTGTGCATTATCAAAGATTATTTTTAAAAGGATTTGTTTTCTAATATTGCTTAAAGAATTCTAAAATCGAACCTTATTTTTTCTCCAAAGCATTTATTTATAAAATCATAATTGGGAGTGTCGCGACGTCCCGTGAGCGCGGGTGCCCCGGGCGGCGAAATTAAAAAAATCAATTTTGATATTTTCATGGAAAAACATGGATATCGGAGTCGCCACTAACCTTTAGTGCGGTTAGAACACATGATTACTACCCCGTTAGGGGTAGAATCGGTCTACAATACCAGAGTTGGGGTCGGGAGTTCGGTTACGCGAGGGGAAGGTATGAGCACCCCCTATGTGCCCGTTCTTAAGAACGGTACCTAATTAATTTAAAATTATCCCTAAGTTAATCTAATAAATCTTTACATTACTCCTTTTTATGAATTTATAAATACATAGGAAAATAAATAAATATATACATATATTCCCTCAGAGCTTAGGGTACGTGATGCCCAAAGGCTAATACCCCTTGCAATTAAATCATAGGGATTAAAAATCAAAAATACTTTATAAAATACGCTCCCAAATGTTAAAATTGTAAGTAAAATATTTATAGGAAAATAATAGTATGGGAGGTTTTTGAATAAGGGATATAATAATTTAAAAACATATTAAATAAATAAGAAAATAGTATAAAACTAGAGTATTAGGAGACCACCAATACGTACTAATCAACTAGATAATTAGCAGCTAAAAATCTTAACATACCAATAGGAAAATAGAAACAGTATAATATAGACTAAGTAATGAGCATACTCAGAATATTAAATACAATATACTTATAAACAAAAATCCTTAAACATTACAAAAACACAGAATTGACCGATAATAAGACTAAATAATCCACAAAAAATAAAGACTGGTAATAGATTACTATAATACTATATTGTAAACAGACAATCTAATAGCAGATGATACAAAACACCAATATACATATGACTTAAATATATTAAACCTAACCATAATAAAGAATACTTATCTATTAAATACTTAAGTATGCTAATAATAATAAGCGACAAAAGCAAGAGGCATCGTGGGACAAGTAGTTAGTTAAGGGCAAATAGGTATAATTTGAAGAGCACACATAATCAATAACGAAGTAAAGTTTGAAAAATTTTAATAGTAAAAGGTAGAATTCACAAGTAAAGAGGA